>NC_056744.1:1220113516-1220253516 GCF_019279795.1 Protopterus annectens
TCACACTAGGTAAATACACTGAGCTGCTAGGCATATCACAAAGCACTGTGTAAACTACAGGCAGACTGCCACTACACTGACCCAAGTTTCCTATGGGGGAATACACATGTACTTGCAAATATAGCAGGCACTACAGGCATGTAACAACATGGAGTAACAGGCACCAGTGTGAAAGTGCATACCCCCAACCAATCTCAACACAGTCACAGTCACATTATGGTAAGCCTAATTAATAGTACAGTATATGGACTGTGTGAACAAAACCATCCTCATATTTGCCACTCAAGCACTAACCCTACATATACTGGCCCAATTCACAGTATAGTCTGATGCCTGATTGCGGTATGGGACATGTCTCAGTCTGGCCCTACAAACATATATGCTGATAGGGTGCCAGAAACTGGAGCAGCATGCAATGTCAGATAGAACAAGACCAAGAACACTGACATCTACCACAGTCTGTACACAGGAAAATAACATATTCACAATACACTGCTATACAATACTGACACATGGTCAACAATCACCATAAATACACAGACCTCACTACTATACAGACTACAATAGAATGTCCAGGTTTTGTCCTCAAATATAAAGCCTACTATACATAACATGTCTAGCAGTTTGATACATCACTGGCTTGTTATCAGGAATGATGTCAGTAAATAATGATATACTGTACATATGCACCTCTTACTGCATGGCATATGGACAAAGGGTGATAGACTTGGGGACAGAGGCAAAAACAAAGGGCTAATATTGACATATTGCTGTGATAAATTGAGAAAATTCCTGGTGTAACAGGGTTTGTTGTGACATATCCCTTCTGAGGGATATGAAGTCAGTAACACACATGGATGTCAGCATGTACTGACTGCAATCATCAGAGTATGCTACTGAATTTCTAAAGATAAGAAATGTGTGAGTAACACACCACAGCTAAGAATCAAAACTCTGGCCAGTCTGCAGATAGCCCTACAGGTGAGAGTTTCCTCAACCACATAACACTGTCATGCCAGACTTTAAATCATGTAGAACAGCCATATCTACACAAACCCTGTTAAACCAACATTACTTCAAATGTAGAACAGCAATACTTACATTCTGTCCCCATGTCTGGAACATCCCCCTCTTGTTTGTTGGCCTGTCTCCACAGTGTTTGTTGTAAGAGGTATTTCCAACTACCCTCTGTGATGCTGTTTGTCAGACACCCACATGAAGTCCTGCTCATAGTGAAGGAAAAGGGACAACACCCACATGAAGTGCTTAGTTATAGGAGTGTGTTTCCATGAAATTGGCTATAGGAATGATACCACAGCTGTTCCACATGCAATTAGCAAGTGGGGGACTCCAATTCGTGCACAGGCCATCAGCTGATCATGAGCATTACCTACTAAAGTCAAACTGCTGCCTATGCAAAACAGATGTACCTTTCCACATCCACCAGAGAGGGAGAGAGAGAGAGAGAGAGAGAGAGAGAGAGAGAGAGAAAGTAAGAAAGGAAGGGAGTAAGAGCCAAGCATGTTTGTGTATGATCCGTGGGTGGAGAATGGCATCTGGGTATTATAACAGTTGCCTATATTGTTTACTCATCCATACTGTCACATAGTAATTGCACATGGCTGTAAACATTTATGGCTGTGGATTGTCTACAACTTTTACAGTGTTTGAAAAATGTTGGCTTTGTAATGTGGACATTGAGACATATAGGTCCTCAATATAATGATGTAGCAATACCTACACTGCAATGGATCCTGTCATTACACAATCACCCCAACACCCACACAGGACACTGATGACACACACACATACACACACACACACACACACACACACACACACACACACACACACACACACACACACACACACACACACACACACACACACACACTCCAGTATTGAGTTTCAAACCCCCTACCTGACTATGAATTACTATTATAGTGTTACACAGTTATTGCACACACCACTGAGCTTACATGTTGGAGAGCTGTCCAAAGGTATCTTTGAAGGTGAGTGACATCAGCAGCAGTGCTAAAGGAGGGGTAAGGGAAGTGTAGTACATGTGAATGTCCACAAAATCAGGTGTCAACAAAGACACACACACATTCTCTCACAGAGACACACACATTATCACAGTTAGCAGGATCAGAATTTGAACTCCTATCTAACTAGTTTACTACACTACAGTATTACACAGTTATCGCAAGTGTCACAGAGTACATAGAACTAAAACATGGCCAAAGGGTTATTTCAAGGTGACTGACATCAGCAGGCATGCTAAAGTAGGGCACATGGAGGTGTAGTGAGTGTGAATGGCTTCATAATCATTCATCTCCACACACACACACACACACACACACACACACACACACACACACACACACACACACACACACACTTGCCAGTACTGAGATCAATAGGTTCATTATTTCACAGGTGTGTAGTAGGTGAATGGGCCTGAAAGCTGTACAAAGCTAGGCCAAGGGAATACCTTGGCATCAGGCCACATGACAATAGTCCCCAGTGTGGCTCAGCGGTGTAGTCCCTGGAGTGGTCCCCAGGGGTGGGTAATGTATTCACCATCCACTCATCTGGGTTACTAGTGTGGGTGGCCAGTGATGTGCACTGCTTCCCATGTATGTGATCTATATTCTCCAACATGGACAGTGCCTGGGTTGTGCACATGTCCCACATGCATGTTCTTTGATGTGTGGAAGTGTACTTGAGGTCTCTGGGGCATGTTGCGTGGGCAGATTGTTATCTTCTGATGTAGCATTCCTGACCTCATTTGCTGAGACCTGGCTATGTAACTGAGGTAGTGCTTGCAGGTATTGATAGCATGATATGGGTATTCAGTGGAATTAGTGGCATCTGTCTATACAGGGCATGCGTATGAGGCATGGTATTCCCTTTGTGGGTTATGTTTGCAGACTCTACAGTTGTTGCAGGTGTCCAGTAGGGAACATAGCAAAAGGGCCACTGTACACATTTATTTGCCTACTGAGGGGATGGAACAGGGTGCCATGCCCTTTTGCTTGCTGGATAACCCACAGTCAGGAGATGTAACACATCAAAGTACTTTCTGATGTCAGTGGCACTGTTGTGGTGAACAGGCATGTAGTCTGCTACAGTCACACCATGGTTACTATCTGTGAGGCAATATGCAGGGAACTACCAATATAGTGGTTATTGCTTAGCCAAGTGTGTTTGTGTATGAGACGTGGGTGGAGAGTGTTCTCTGAGTAATAGAAGTGTTGCCTATATTGTTCACCAATCCATAATGTCACATGTAGGGCTATGGATTGTCTACACCAACCTCTCTGGTGTTTGACATCTGTTGTCCTTGTAAGGTGGACATTGTGATATATACTAGGTCCTCAACATAATAATTTAGCAAAACCCACCCCACAATGGATCCTGTTATTACACAATCACAGCAACCTTCACACAGGATACTGATGACAGACACACACACACACTTGCCAGTACTGAGATTCAAACCCTTACCTCGCTATGTATTGCTGCTACAGTGCACCGCATTTATCGCATGTGCCATGGAACTTATAGGATGGATGTTGTTCCAAGGTTCTTCTAAGGTAAGGAACATCAGCAGCCTTTGTAAATACTGGTATTGAGTGATGTAGTGGGCGAGAGATCCCAAAAATGATTTTACCCTGCACACACATTTACATTTGCCAGGGATGAGGTTCAAACCTCTATCTAACAATATTTACAGACCATTATGTTACGCATTTACCACATGCACCACTGACCTTTCATGGTTTAGGTTTGGCAACAGGTACTTGTATGGTGGATGATAGCTGCAGGACTGCTAAAGTCAGGCTCTGAGATGTGTACTGGGTGTAAATGGGGCCAAAATCTTTGAGGTACAGACATATATATGTACACACACAAACACTTGCCACTGATGAGATTCAAACCCATACAATGTAGTTACTACTACTACATTGTTCCACATTTATGGCACACGCCATGGAGCTTACATGTTGGAGAGCTGTGCCAAGATATCTTTGAAGGTAACTAACATTGCAGCAGTGCTAAAGGAGGGGTAAGGGGAGAGCAGTAAGTGTCAATGTCCATAAAATCAGGTATCATCAAAAATACACACTCTCTCACACAAGCACACACAGCTTCTCAGTTGTCATGTCTGGGATTAGAACTCCTACCTAACTAGTATGCTATACTATAGTATTACACAGTTATTGCAAGCGCCACAGAGTTTATATGGCGGAGAACTCTCCACAGGTATCTTTGAAGGTGACTAACATCAACTGGAGTGCTAAAGGAAGGGAAAGGGGAGAGTAGTAAGTGTCAGTGTATATAAAATCAGGTATCATCAAAGACACACACACACACACTCTCTCACACAAACACATACAGTTGAAATGTCTGGGATTAGAATTCCTACCTAATCAATATGCTACACTACAGTACTAAGCAGTTATTGCAGGCACCATGGAGCTTATGGGGCTGACAATTGTCCAAAGGGTTATTTCAAGGTGACTGACATCAGCAGGCATGCTAAAGTAGGGAAATGGGAGGTGTAGTGACTGTAAATGGCCTCAAAATCATTCATCTCCACACACACGCACACACGCGCACACACGCGCACACACACACACACACACACACACACACACACACACACACACACACACACACACACACACACACACACAGAGTTTCACAGTTGCCATGTCTGGGATTAGAACTCCTACCTAACTAGTTTTCTATACGACAGTATTACACTCGCATCACAAGCACCACGCAGCTTATAGGACCGAGACTTGGCCAGAGGGTTATTTCAAGGTGACTGACATCAGCAGAAGTGCTAACATGGGCAATGGGAAGTGCAGTGTGTGTGAATGGGCCATAAACAATTCCTCTGGAAACATACACACACACACACACACACACACACACACACACACACACACACACACACACACACACACACACACACACACGCACACACGCACGCACACACACATTCACACACAACTTTACATTTGACAGGACTGGGTATACAAATGCTAGATGAATACTGATTTGTACTATCATGTTACACAGTTATCACAAGCACCACAGACACTATAGGGCCGAGGGCTACCAAAAGCAATGTCTACAGTGATTGACATCAGCACATCATGTGATATCTGCCAATTGGATGTGTAGTGGGTGGGACAGGCCTCATGATGGAAATATCTCTGTCACTGTCTGTCTCTCTCTTCCCCATATCTGTGTGTGTGTATGTTTGACATAGTATAGTGTGTTGGCCTGGGATATGTGTGAGTATTCCTATCCAATGTGTGTGCAAAGCATGAATGGTGTACAATGTGGTGTGTGTGCACAGACATCTGCAACTGACAGATATGTATAGTCCACTGTGTTGTCAGACATCAGACATGGGCTTCATTTCTCTAAGTGTAGGATCATGCCCAGTATGACCTTCTGTATTGAGTGTGTGAATCCATTCCAGGTAGGTTGTACTGCAGTCCAGGGTTTGGTGTTCTACACCTACAGCTAGCAACCTGTTTCTGCAGGATATCTGTAGATAGGTTGACAATATGGAGTCACAATGGGTGACAGATAGTGGGATACTGTAACTATTGTGTCTGTTCTGCTTGTGTTACATGGTTGGTGTTAGCAGACATATTCAGACATATGTACTGTTTTACACTGTGATGTATTATGTCATCAGCTACTGACAGATATACTTATTTGCTAACAGTTATTTCCTGGGAAATACAAGATGAATGAAGCTGTGTCCAGTATTGCGGTCTGCAGCCTATATATTCTCGCACACTCATGCCATTCTGGAGGGGTAGCTGCAGACACTTGCTGATGGGTCTGTGTAAATGATCCAGCACTTTTGTACTGTGGTGGCCAAGGATCCCCTTCTTGTACATATATTGCTGTAACAGAATGGCCATATCCTGCTGTGGCCATACCTCCCAGCTGTACAGATTCACCCAGGTTGCCCAGAGGCAGGGGTAATATATCTGGTCAGTTCCCCTTCACATTGTGGTTTACGAGCAGGTTTGTAGCCACCCATTACTGGGTTTGCAGGCAGGGGTAGTATGGGCACACATCAGAGTTTCAGACTTCACACACTCCATGACATCCATGCTTCTACAACCCCCCCACTCTGTTATTCTATCCTCTTCCTAACATTATGCGAGCGCTATCTGAGAAGTATCCCCATAGTAGTAGTTCATCCTAGTGGTATTTAGGGGTTGGTCCAGAGTTCATGCAGTAGGACATGGTGGTCTTGCTACTGGGATTGTTCAACATGGCCTTGTATTTGTGTTCTGTTGACTGTGTTATGTTGTTAGTTGGGATCCCATGAGATAACATATATTGGAACTATGGGTGCATTGGCACTACAGGTGAGGCACAGGCTTTTGACGGAGGACTGTAGGCCATTTGGTAGTGATGCAGGCCATCTGTAGCAGGCCAGTGCATTCTGTCACTCCTACATTCCCAGGCTGCAAGTCACTGGATTTCCCTGGGGTGACAAGGTAAGTGTGCAAAGTGTTAATGGCAATAGTTCTCATCCATATTAATCCATTGGTATGGATGCTGGCAGGGTGCTGCTTACAGCTAGGGACACACCTGCATGGGACACTTCTTCAGCAAGCTGCATTCTGTGGGTATTCCCATACAGGTGGGGGGTCATACTGTACTCATTCCCAACAGCAAGGATATGACCTGTGATAAACCTGTGGCTGATGGTGGGGTGAGCTGATTGCATGTGTGCTATGGAAGCGTCTTGCAGCTGACTCACAGATATACCTGGGACATTCCCCTTATGCTGCCATGTGTGGGGACATAGACAGTCTCTCATTACTTCATAACTGTGCCTTTTGTGGTCTGCCACTGATTGGCCAGACTACATCAGTATTCCATACTACACAGACAACTAATGTTCTGATGACCTGTATGTACAATTCCAAAGGTGTATGCAGTTGACAGTTACATTTTATGTACTCTGTCTAGGGTTCTTCCACCTGGGTACTGTGTGTATATCTGGGCCCACATTCATGGCATGTCCATCTTTCAGATGGTGACAGATATTGACATCTGGACAGTGAGTATGGACGACTGCTGACATGGATATTGCTAGGAAGCATTGTGGTTGGCACTGCAGTTGTTGGACCATGGCCCTGTCATCAACAGTACTGGCCATAGGCCGCTGATACACAACCCTCTATGCCAACATGCTGACCACTTCCAGACAATATTGAACACACAACAACCTAACACACAGACCCCTGCATATTGTACATATGCAATAATCTATGCTGTAAATTGGGCCAGCTCAGGTAATCTGTTCCACTGTTATTAAACCCACATGTACATGTTACTGCATTTCTACATAGGATTGTGGGGGGGCACATCTGACGACTTTAACAATTTGCTATGACTGTACTGGTATTTCAGGTACTCTGTTGGCTTCCATTTCATTTTGTATTCTGACCTATCATGCAGACTGGAGGCATATCAGTAGAGTACAGATCTTAAGTTTTATTGACCTACATTTCAGTTTCAGACTTCTTACCCTTCAGAATTAATATATAACTGCCAGACCTGTTGTAGTCTGTCTGTGTAGGTCTGGAGGGGGGCTGTTCACCATTGCCATCAATTGGAGGCCTTAGCCCAGCCTTTCTTTATGGTCTACACCTGTCCTGCTGGCTGACACTGGTGTTGGGTATGTGAGCCTCACTGACATGCATGTGTGTGCCCTATGGACACACATTTGGGCCACCACATGTACTGCAGTGGGATTTTTCACCTTGTCTAGTACTGCCTAATATGTTGACACCAGTATTTGTTGTGGATTTCATGCTGCCCATATAGGTGTCCACTGTCTGCCACCATCCCATTCAGCCACCTGATTCCCTTGCATGCTGATGTCCATACCATAGATACAACTATCAGAACATACTACTCCATTCAGCAATTGATAGGAAGAGTGACTTATCTTGTGGCTGTGCCAGTATTGAGGACGGTGCTGGAGGGCTGACTATGTCGGATGTACATAGTACACTCCCTATACATGTTAAAGCACAGGTAGTGTCATGTTTGGCATCCCTTTTACTGTATGTGCGAGTCAGAGAGAGGTGTCATTCCCTGGGTCCCTACCGCGTCAGTGTATGTGCTATGTGTTGCCTCTTTGCCGAAGCCTGGGCATACTGGGCATGCCTCCTTCTGCCTACATGGGCAGGCTTAGGTTGTTCCTCCTCTGAGTCCCTCTGTGCCTGTGATGGCCTTGGCAATGGTGGGGGACTGTGTGGCCTTGCCCCATGCTGTTCCTGCTGCAGCTTTTTCCACAGGATCATATTGTGTAGCATGGCACATACTATGAACATTTGTATACATGTAGCTGGAGAGTACTGCAAGGCTCCACCAGATATGCCCAGGTAGTGGAACCTTGACTTGAGCATCCCAAACACATGCTGTATTATGATTCTGGTTTGTGCATGTGCCTCATTATGAATTCTTGTTCGGGTGTGTGTGCATTTCTGATGGGTGTCAGCCATGCCTCCAGTGCGTAACCAGCATCCCCCACTAGGTGGCCATATGGGATGTCCCCACTGGCAAATGGCTCATACAGCTGTATCATATGCCAGATGTTGGAGTCGTGATAGCTTCCAGGGCTACCAGCCACACATTCAAGATAATGCCCTGGGCATCGCACACAACCTGGCAGTTGATGGAGGGGAAGCGTGTGCGGTTTAAGTAGACCCTACCCCTCTCGCCGGGTGGTGCTTTGATGTGTATGTGTGTGCAGTCTATAGCACCCACTACCTCAGGGTATTCTGCTATTTGGTGGAAGAGACAAATATTGCTGTTCAATGCCTCAAGGTTGTTGAGGAAATATATGTGCTCACTGGCATGTGCTGACATGGCATCTAGGAACTGGTGGACTGGATGCTGATGCCTTTGAGATGCCCATGATATCCCCAGTTGCCCTTTGGAAGGTACCTGTGGCTAGTATTCCTAAGCTTACACATACCTTGGTATCCACTGGGATGGGTTCCCCTCTGTTGGTTCTGTGTGTGAGGTGTGGCTGGCACAGCTAAACAATTTGCTGTAGGAGGCCCCTGTCCACCCTATAGTGCTCCACTATCTGTAGCTCATGTAGCCCCTGGTAGGTTACCCTGGGTCTGTACACTCTTCTCCTTCTTTTCACTGTGGGTTGGTCATCAGCATTCACATCCTCAACACCCTCAGCCTCTTCCACATATTGATGTATCAGAGCAACAGCAGCCTCTAACATTTTGTTTGTTTTGTCAGGTAAAATTTCCCCATCTGTGTACACCGGTGGTGTAGAGTTTGTGAGAGAAAACAGACTGGAAGGTGTTTTCATAATTTATAGTAGTGTGCTAGGCTGTTCCATGCATAACTGGCTGATTCTGATACATTTCACCTGCCAACTATGCTAGTTCTCCTCGACTGCCTTCCTACTGCTGTTTTCCCTTCCCATTGCCTTCCCATTTAAGCCCCGAGGTGTGACGCACATACCCAGTGCTCAGATGTGAACAGAGCTGCTATTTCCTGTTTTTTTTTTGTTTAAAACCCAGTGCGTGGCACGCACACCTGTTTAGACAATGTAAACACTACTAGGCAGCCTCAGACACACACCCTTACTTAGCTATGCTTAGCTAAGGGCAAACACTGGACACAGAGCTCCAATAAGCTTATAGCATGCATGAAACTCCCCCTTATGAGGTCATCTACCTGTTATACCATGGTGTTGCTGCACCTATATGGTTGGGTGCATGCTAACACTGAGAGGAAATCTGTGAGTCAGTATCAATCCCCTCATTTGCATAAAATAGAATGCCAATTTATAGTTACCACAGTCACACTGAGCCTTCCCCCTTAGCAACCACTATTCTCTGGTATTGTTGTCTTATGCATGCCATTGACTATCATGGCAAAATGCTGATTTGGGTTTAAAAGCTTATTTCCAACCTTTTTTTTCTTATTTTTGGGCCGATCCCATTTGCGCACCACTGCCCTACTCTTAAACGGCCAAAATCTTCCAAAAAAAAGTTATTTTTTATAATTTTGCAACTATTTCTCATGCCAATAGCCATATATTTGGCCATTGGCATGCCTACTACAATGAATACATGCTTTCTTTGGAGCTGTCATGCCTCCGTTTTGTAATTTGCAGAAATGTGTTCAGTTAGTAACCAAATACATTTCGGCAGGTTACACTATTCCTGCACAGATGTCTGCCTGCTTTCTGGATCACTGATTCACCTCATTTGCAAGGTTTTCACCAGCAAATGGGGTAATTAGCATATAGCAGTGATGTCCATGCAGGAATAGTGTAAGAGCGCTCGTGCATGTCCCGGAAGCTTGTTCCTGGATCACTCATCGGCCATATTGCATGCAGCAGCTTTTGCACTATTTCTGCTCTCCATGCAGAGCTTGCTGAATCTGGGAGTTGATCCTGACAAAACTGTGGCAGAAGGGCAAAGTATTAAACATTGGAGACAGAAGAGAATTTTGTAGGAAATTATTATTCACTGTACACCAGGCAGAAAAGAAACAAATTTATTCTAGTGATCAGTGAATGTTGGGAGTGTTTTTTCCTGGATGGTCAAAGTAATTTTTTGATGCAGAGCAAGCTATGGAGAAAATAAAAGAGTTTATCTAACAAAAAGTTAGTCAGCAAGCAGATGGGGACTATGCTTCTCATTCTTCTGTTGGTAAGGTTCAGAGAGACTTTGACAATGAAACCTTTTCCAATGTTCAAAAAGAAGATGCTTGACAGACAGAAAAAAAGCACAGGAATCAATTGTAAGAATCAGAAGTACCTTGGACTTGAACCAGAGTTTTGTGTTGGGAGATGGAGATGAACAGGAAGAAGTCCAGCAACTCTGAAATGTGTGAATAATTGGTAGATTGTAAAGCTTCTTATCGCATTAGTGAAATATGGTTTTGCAAGAACAAGTGGCTGAAAAATTTTGTTATACTTATGTGTGGACCATAAAGCATATACCCACTTTACATTATTAATGATTAGAAGGGCACTAAAAGGGGAAGCTAACTATAAGTAAAACAATTTTTGTTCTTATTAGTATTTATATTTATTTATTTAACATTTGTTAATCAGGAAAGTCCGACTTGGAATAAAGCCAATTTTCGGGAGAGGCCTGGGGAGAAACACTCCAGATGCATGTTTCTGTAACATGGATGGAAATCAGAGCACCCGGAGGAAACCCACATGAATGCAAGGAGGACATGCAGACTCCACACAGAAGGCACCCCAGCTGAAAAACAAACCGGAGAACCTCTTGCTGTGAGGTGACAGGGCTACCGCTGCACCACAGCACCATTTGTATAGCAAATTCTATGATATAAACTGTTATGTTATATGCAGTTAAACAATTTTGTGCAGTGTGTAGTCAATATGTAGGGAGTATTTTCAGTGACTGTTGCAAGTGTTAAAGATATTCAAGTAAACAAGTGCTTTTTTTAGTTGTAGGAAATGTATGTGTTACAGCATAACAAGAAAAAAAGCTTGACAAAAGTAAGTTTAATGTTCATATGCTATGATTGTGGGCTGTTGGAGTGGATGTAAAAGTGCACTCATTATATTATATGCAGAATTAGAATATTTTCTATTTTTATTTTACAATGGTGAATGTCTAGATTACTACCTTTGTCTTAATCTGTAAATAAGTGTTTTTGTAAGCATGCAGGCTTTAAAAATAAGACAAAATGATGAAAGCCATAAAAATACTACGCTTCTTGGAATTGAGATATTAGCTTATTGGTTTTCCACTGGCAAATGTTCAGTGAAGTTGAAAGGTCTGCAGCTGAGGGCAGCTGTGCATTCTTTTCTGTGTGAAATTTACAAAGAATAATTATGGAGTACATTTCCATGGAGACAAGCTGTCTGCAGGTGCAATCAGTTAATATTGAGAATTCTGAGTATTCGTTTTAGAGGGAAATGCAGAATTTAAAGGTACAATGACAACAAGCTCAGTGAAAAAATTAAGTTTAAAATTATGGGAAGTGAATAATTTATTGCAGTGAATAGAACAGCTTACGTTTAGTTTGATTTAAAGAGAGCCTGCACACTTTTTTCTTAGGGCTAAAAGTTAATGTTTTCTGAAAGCATACCCGCTGTTTTTCATATCTGCAAGGGGAAGACAGATAAGAAAAGAACAGACAGCAATCAGTGTAAGTGGAAGCACTGTGAAAGGAAGACAGATAAGAAAAGAACAGACAGCAATCAGTGTAAGTGGAATCACAGGGTGTGGCATACACATTAGCATGGGTAACTTTAAATTTAGTTTAGATAATGCCTGTAGGTGCAGCCATCAGTTTGAGGCAACTTTTCTCTTTTGGAGGGTTAAACTTCATGATTTGAAAATGTACATAGTTTTGTGTGTTTTCTCCAAGTAAATAGGGGGTGAGGTGTTTGTATTTAGTTTATATCCATACCAGTTGTCCTTATTAAACCTAATAGATTTATTTTAAATGATTTAACTTACACTGATAATGTGAAACATTTCTAGAGTTTTTTTTCTTAAACAAGAAACATCTTTCTTGAATTATTGCTTATTACATAGGCACTCATACGTTTATATAAATGAAAACAAACCATATTGACATATTTTCAGTTGCAATCAGTATACTTCAGACATGATGTACTGTAAAGTCATTGTCATTTGAGCATTACATAGCTCGTTCTATTCCTACCTTCCCTTAAACCTCATTCCTCCTCCAAAAAATTATTCTGTATGTATCATTCTATTTAATTTGCTCCTACCCTTTTCTAAAGATCCCACTTCCAGTTCTTTTATCTATCTTTTACTATATTCACCACTTCTAGTACTATTGGTTTAGACTTTGATTTCCATTTTCTAGTAATTGCTTTTTTGTCAGCCACAAGAATTAAACACAAAGCCTTACTAAATCTATGCAATTCTAAAACTATAGTATTGTCATTTAAAACAGATGGTAAACATCCCTACTAGGAGACACAGTATCCAAGATCTTGTCTGATCTTGTCCTTACTAATATGACCCCTTTTTTATATCTCCACAGGTATCATCCTATGTTGTCAAATCTGGGTAAAAATTGATGATGTTCACCTATAAGACTAGAAATACCACAGCAACTGATATATCAGTGCTCAGCAGTTAATCATGAGAATAATGTCCACTGCATCCTTATCCAGACTGATTCTATTAATCGAGTGAGAGTCTTTACCTCCAAATTCTGCTTTCATCTAAAGAGTGTGTAGATCAGTACCTATCTGTATCAAATTCTAAGGAAATTTTAAAATCAAATCCATTATGGTAGAGTGCTTATATGAATAAACTGTGCAACTAAAAGAAGAAACTACTAAGTTCTTATACTCCTTCACATACACCATATCTTAACACATAACTCAAACATGCTAGCAAAAACAATTTAGACAGTAGTCAGAAAACACACAGCCATTTATGAACTCAAAATGGCTACTGATATGACAATTGCATCTCCATCATGAAATACATTAGAAGGTTAAGAAATAACACCAATCACTACTCTGAATTGATCCACAATACCTCCAATCCTGATCACAGTGAAATAGCTAATATCCTAGCCAACAACTTAATGCAAATATCATCTCACCTCCCATCAAAAATGCTTTGCTGGGGGTGTGGCTATTATGCTGACAGGTTGACAGCACATTTTCTTAGCTCTCCTATTTAGGTGGTATTTCTGTCAGAAAATTAAAAAAAAAATGGGACTTCTAGACTTCTTAAACTCATTGAGTAACCTCTACTACAGTCTTTGGAAGTCTACATTGGTTTACTTTACTTTAATTTTTTGATTTGTCTGTCAAAATTCAATATGAAAGGGCTCTGATTCCTCCTCAGAATGAGTTGTGCAAAGAACACTTCACAGGTCAAGATGATAAAGAAGGAACTACAACCTTACTATCTACTATGCAGGATTTATCATTGAAGTTTGACAAAATAGACAATAAACTTGAATCCTTTAAAGAAAAATGCACTAAACAAATGGAACAGCTGACATAGAAGTGACATTAAATGACACCGAAGGCTGACTCACTGAAAAAGAACATCAGCTTGATTTTCTTTCAAAACAAAATACTTCTAGTAAAGAAAATACAAGTCCAGGATCAATAATAGTAAGATTAATTTCTTCTCAGGACAGTGAATTGGTGCTGAAAACTGTGTGTTCAAACTCTCCTGTTAAATTCAAAGACAGTATAATAAGATTTGAGAATGACTACTCATCAGAGGTAATTTCTAAAATAAAGAAATGTTTACATTTAATAAAAGAATTGAAGAAGAGGCAATTCAAGGTTCATTTACTGTTCCCTGCAATGCTTGAAATCTTTTTGCTGGCTGGTGCAAAAACATTTGATACTTTGGATGCAGATGTGTCTTCCTTAATATCTAACAAAACTTTTAATCAAACAGAAGAAATGGACTGGTCTGTTTTTCCCTAAAATGTCAAGCAGAGAGGAATGAATGAAAAAAAAATAGACAAAAAAAGGAGAGACTAAATGACAAGTAACTAGTAAATAATTGTTTTACATATTTTCTCCTCTTTTAGAACACCCAAATTATTCAAAGGGAACCACACTTCAATTAAATGGCAAATCTATGAAGTTTCCTAATATATGCAACAAGAATGAATCCTTTTTAACTAAAAGATTACAATCACGAAAGAAAAAAATGTAAAGACATTTTATTCTTGTTTATTCACTTTCAGTGTTAGTATTTAACATATAGATAATGCTTGAACTAGTAACCTGCAGATAACTAATATATTTCTTAGAAAAGCAAATGATAATATAACACATACAACAAAACAATGATTTATATGCATTACCTCTTGATAGTTTTTTATTTTCATAGCTTCAAAAGTTTATTATATTGTCCTGGCTTCAAACAAGGATTTAAAATAAAAAAGAAAAGTAAGAAACTAAAAGAAAATGATAAATTCTGAACAATACAACTCACTGTATATTCTTTAGTGTAATGTACACATAGAGAATTGTTTACAGCTTAAGGATACCAGTTAAATGATCATTAAAACTGTTTATTTGAACCTACAGAATTAATACAGATTCCTTAAGAGGCTCTAAGCTCTATTAAACAAAAGATATGCACTTGTGTTTCTGTGGTTTCTTTATGAATGTTTCATGGCTTATACTGCTGTAATAGGTTCATAGGTTCATAGGTGTTTACTAGGTGAACAACCACAAGGGCCTTTTTAAGCCTAGCCATGCATCCCAGTGACTGGTGTACATTTAAAACATGATAAGGAATGTATTTTTATATAGTTAAAAGAAAACTTATTTCTGGTAAATGTAAATTTCATTTAAATGTATAGAGACTTGTTAGGGGTTCACAAACAGTCATTAGAGGGTGGGAAAGCTCTTAAAGACTCCAAGAGCATGGAACATGTTTAGATGTTTTCTAATTGCTTACTTACTTGTTCCTTGGCTTCCCACCAAGGTTATGAGCTGAAAAGCTTGTTTTCTTGTTCCCAGGATGGAATATTCCATTATTAAACTATTTAGAAGCTGAAAACTCCTCTGCAACGGTGCAAGTGGTTAAAAATGAAAGTAAATGCTTCAGGCATGATGTAAGCACTTGGGTTAAAGGTCAAAACTGATCTGCATGGATTTTTCAGCCTCTTAAAGGGATATTTATCTAAAAACATGTACAACTATACTAAATGAACTGTAGCAAAAGTGATGAGAGATTCATTAGCTATTAATTTAGTAAACCTATAAAAGAGATATAGTATACTTGATTTTAATTCAAATAGTCAGAAAACTGCTGTAAATGGATGATATATAATAAGGAAAATGATGAGAAGCAGATAGTGCTACTACACACTACAACACTGGCAGTTACACAGAGTTCAGTTATAGAAATGGAACTTTGTTACACATTTTACAAGTTTGCACTGGTCTGTTGTTTAAAAACATTAATCTGAAGAGTAGATATTAGTTCATCTTTATTAAAATAAGTTTGAATAAAATACAACTATTAAATATTATAAGTAAATACTAAAAGTTACTGTATTTTGCTTTAATTTTAATGTCAACATAATATGATTATTATAATAATATGACTATGTTTCAACTATTCTCTTGGATTTGAACTCAAAGACTGTGAAAATATGGACTATTTATATCTTTGATATTCTTAGACTTATCAAAAGCCTTTTGATATGGTCAACCATAGTATGCTTCTAGAAACTCTATCTTCCCTTAACATAAGCTCCTCCACCATGTCATGGTTCAATAACTACTTATCAGACCATCAGCAGGCAGTTCTATGGCAAGAACAATTGTCCCCCCTATTACCAGTAGCCATAGGTGTCCCTCAAGGGTCCATCCTAGGCCCTTTGCTATTCTCACTATTTACTAACCAGATAGCTTCATCCTCACTCTCTGCCTCAGTAGTGCAATACACAGATGATACCACTATTATATGTGCCTCCCCCACCCTACATGAGCTAAAAACCATAACCCAAAATAACTTTTCCTTAGCAGAATCCCCCCCAAAAAAACTCATTCTCTTTAGCCCTGGTAGATGTCCTCCACTAAACAATGATTTTACCATAACATTTAAATATAATATACAAATCACCCCAACAACACACAAAACTATTAGGTGTTGAAATTGACAATAATCTAAAATTTGGCATACACATAACCCAAACAATTAAGAAAGTTAACAAAAAACTCAGTCTCCTTTACAGGAACAGACAGTCCATCACTAAACATACCAAAGCCACCTTAGCAAGGACTCATCTCTTATCCATTCTCCTTTCTGCCTCCACTATCTTAACTAACCTTAGCCACACCAAACTAAGCAAAATGGAATCCTGCTACAATGCCAAGTTTGCTACTGATGCTTCTCATAGATCCCATCACTGTCTAGCCCTCAAGCAACTTAATTGGCTTGAGTTACCTCAGCTACCCCTACTCAATCAACTCTCAATAGCTCACACGCTCTACTACATTCCTGACAAAACCCCTGCACTTCAGAATCTAATTCACCCCTACATTACCACTAGAACCTGAAGATCTAGTTATCAGAACCACATAAATGTCATCAAACATAAAAATGATGCTGGCAAATCTCTTTTTGCCTGCTCCATTGCCAGAACCTGGAATTCACTCCCAAGCCACTTAACTTCCACCACCTCTACTTTCCAATTTAACAAACTTCTCAAAATCCACTACTTAAATGACTGGCATTGTTCATGTTACTCCCCAGGTTAAGCCATACCACTGCACTGATGCTAGGATTCTGCTAAGGATCAAATGGTTGCTCCCACTTCCCAGTCTATACTTGCTTTAAAAAAGTAACTTAACTCTCACTTATTCATATTTATATGGAAATGGCTTACTATCAGACATTTAGAAATTGTTAATCTCTTCTATGTATGCTCAACTGAATTCTTAACATGTATGATGTTATGTTTTCCTATATGTTACTGTTTTTGTCTACTTCGAACTGTATTGGTATTTGGAGCTTTTCTTCCTGGGCCTCCACTGAAAATGGACCTGTGTCCAGTCAGACTTTCCCAGTAAACAAATGTAAAATAAAAAAAATAAATAAATATGAAAATAATACAATATATAGTAAGCTTCTTTTTGTTAGAATGTTTAGATAGTTGGGCTAAGAAATGACAATTGGAAGAGGGCTAGAGGGTACACTTGAATGGCTAGATTATTTAATTAATTATTGGGGTTTGTATCCCCGTAGGAGGGTTACTTTGTTTTTATCTCAGTTTTTAAGGTTTTATTATTGAATTATTTTTTATTGGGTGGCTGTGAGATATAATTATTGTAATTTATCAAATGAAAATAAGTCATTTTCTCTAGTTAAATATGCTTGCTCATTGGTAAAAATATATACATATGACTAGCAGTTAGAGTAATGATAATTTAGCTGAGAAATGTATTTCCATTAATGTAATGGGTCTGAACAATAATTGTAAAAGGGAAAGTCTCCTAAGATGTTTGAAAATGTTTAATGCACATATTATGTTTTTACAAGAAACATGCCATATACAAGAAGACATAAATAAAATTAATACTAATATTTATACAGTTTTAGTCAGCACTCATTATAAACAAAAGAGGAGAGGAGTAGCAGTCTTATGGAAAAACTAAATTTTAATGCAAAACATTTTAAACACATATCATGATAAAACAGGGATGTTCTATTTAGAAACAATATGCATAAAAGGGAAAATATATACTCTAGTAAACATTTATTGGATTCCTGGATTAGGTGTCAAAGTAGCCAAGCAACACCTGGAAGATATTGTACATCATGCTAAAGGGGAAATAATTATAGCAGGAGACTTTAATTGCATAATGAATGATGAGGACACTGATGCAAAAAATACATGAAAGAAAACAGCACTATCTAAGGTACTATCTAATTTTATTGATACTTTTAACATCGTAGACATTAATGAATATGCTGCCCCTAATACTTTATTCTTTACACATTATTTTCATCGATATGACACCCACTCAAGATAGCGCATACATATCAAGAGATATAGCTACAAAGCTGGATAAAGTTAAAGTAGTCACCTGCCCATTGTCAGACTATAATAAGTTAAAGTAGTCACATGCTCATTGTCAGACCATAATTCAATCACTTTTGGCCTAGACTTGAATAGTAAACAAACAATAACCGTAACTGGAATTCCTTCTTACATAACAAATTTAAAAGATTTTAAAGAATTTTATGTTAAAGAGATACAAACATTTTTTAAATAAAATCTTATTGAAGATATTTCTGATATATATATATATATATATATATATATATATATATATATATATATATATATATATATATAGGTCTCTTTGACGTCATACTTATATGGCAAAGAATTACCATGGTACAACAATAAGAAATAGCAATGAGACAAAGACTGGAATTGCAAGCAAGAATCGATACACTAAAACCAGGCATTCAAAAGGGAAAGACAAACCTAACAAACGAACTAGATGACATGAGTGACAAATATCTAGAGACACTACATCATAAGACAATGATCAATCTAGAGAAGATCAAACATTTTCTTATCTGATGAATCCCAGGAATCAGAAAAGAATAGCAAATAGAAGTAAAAAGATCATAAAAGCAAATCAGATAAAGGAAATATACATTCCAGATGCTAAAAAGAAAGTATCAGACATTCCATATGCTAAAAAGAAAGTATCAGACTTATAAGGGATATTAGAAGCATTTAAACTATATTTTCATAAAGGCAATACCCAAAAGGGGAAAAATAGAGCCTCAAAACATTTGAAAGTATTTCTTTAGAAAACATATCAAAACCAAACTAACAAATGATCATATAAAATTAATAGATAAATAAGTAACTATGAATGAACTTAAATTCCAAATTAATAACTTAAAGCTAAACAAATCATCTGGCATAGATAGTATGATCCCAGAAATGTTTAAACTACTAACCAAAGAAGCACTAGCATTACTATTAAAAGTGTTTATATTAGTAAAAGAAGGCAAACATATTATTCCTTCTTGGAAATATACAATAATACCACCTATTCTGAAGCCAAACAAAATGCAAATGAATATTCATCTTACAGACCTATATCTTTACTAAATATTGATTATAAGACGTCCATGGCAATACATGCAGCTAGAATTAAAAACTACTTCTACTACTAATAGACAAAGATCAAACTGGCTTTATAAATGACAGAATTGCATACAATAATATTAAAAGAATCATATATTTAATTGATTACATAAACCATACAAAAAATAACATGACCATAGTCAGTTTAGGCATAAATATTGCCTTTGATTCTGTTCACTGGGATTATCTATGGTTAATTCTTGAAGATTATGGATTTTCACAAAAGTTCACACTACTAATTAAATCACTTTATAAAAAATCCTTAGCGGATATAAAGATTGGATCATGCTTTTCTAAATCTATTGAAACAACTAAAGGCACTAAACAGGGCTGCCCCTTGTTACCACTATTATTTGCTATAGTAATTGAACCATTTGCAAATTGTATTTGGATGGACAAAAATGTTAAGGGTATACAAAGTGACAATAGTTTGGAAATTAAGGTTCAGTTGTTTGCAGGTAATATTCTGCTAACCTTAAAAGATAATGACACCTCACTAACAGCTCTATTAAACACAACTAAACACTTTCAAAGACTCTTGGGCCTAAAAGTTAATGAAAATAAGACAAAGATGTTACTTCTAAATTCTAGTAACAAAGACCTAGATAAGGAATTTTCTAAATATATAGCTGCAGACAATAAAATAAAATATTTAGGTGTTGCATTTACTGATGATCTAGATAAGACAATAACAATAAACTACACCAATATCGTAAATAATATTAAAATACTCATTTAGAAATAGAATAAATTATTCTTTACAATGGAAGTCAGATTATATATAATTAAAATGATAATTTTTCCAAAAATATTATATTTCATACAAGCCTTCTTTATCCCTCCCTCCAAATCTTATATCAGACTATTTAATAAACTAATGTTACACTTCCTATGGTATCCCAATAAACCCAGAATAACTTTGAATCATTATTTAAATGATTGGGAAGCAGGAGGAATTAGTCTTCCAGATATAGAAATATATACATTGCCTTCTAACTTAAAAAACAATCTCATTATGGGTAAGCACTGCTTATGCTGCCAAATGGAAACATATGCATGAAAGGATATGGCTAAAATCAGGTCTTACATTGCCATCACAATATATAGAAATTATATCAGATACATTTTCTTGGATGATGAGAGAACATTTTGCAGAAAACAAACACAAGAATATAAGTTTGAAGTTCATAAATAATATATTAAAAGGATATAAAACCCTTATGAATGGAAATCCAAACATAAAAGCCTGGTATTTCTTGCTCTATCCTATTGCATGTGCACAAAATAACATTAAAACTTTTGATATAGCTACAATCAAGACTCTTAGGAAGCATGGACTGAATTTTTGGCATCAGCTTCTAGATTCTGGGATAGTTTTAACAATGGAACAAATAAGAAACACATTTGATTTAGATACTGATCTTTGGTTAAGTATACAGGATATAAGACAATATAGTTCAAATAGGTTAGAAACAATGCAATTAAGAATCAGACAAAATGTACCTAACGTTATAGAGCACATAATCTTCTTAATAACACACACTGTTCATGGAAAAGGCTACTTATCAGACATCTACAACATAATTAAGAAAATGAAGATATACCGTAGGGAAAATTTTGGGAACTCTATAAAACAATCAATAATCAAATACCAAATGACAAAGATAAAAAAAAATACTTCTCTCCAGAAAGCAAACATATCTTTCATTGCAATAGAAGCATTTCACATGGAAATGTATTCATAGGCCCTGTATAACACCATATAAAATGGAACTAATGTTTAAACAAAATATAGGATGCTGGAGATGTAAAAGGAACTTAAGAGCAGACTGGCTGCACATGTTTTACGATTGTCATACACTTAAATAATTTTGGAATAAAATTAATTATTTCTTGCAAATAGTTTTTAAAGATAATTTTCAGTTGTCTAAATCTTTGATTTTGTTTAATGCTCCCACACTTCAATGAGTTACTAGAACAAAATTTTCACTTTTATGGACACTATTAGCCATAGCACATAAAACCACTACTATAAATTGGAAAAGTGAAACTTCACCCAAATTTGAAAAATACAGAGACATCTTTTTGAATGTATCATGAATGGAAATGAGAACCATTAGAATGAGAACAGAAAGAAACACATCTTATTACAACTCATGGCAGAAAGCGATAAACATACCGGAGAGATGACTGTAATATTATATAAAATGAACTTTGAATGAAAAATGCATATTAATTTTGTAAATATAGACACCCTTGTAAGTAGTTTGTTGTGATATTTTAGTTGTCGAATGTATATTGTTGTTAACCTGTGTAAATTGTCAAGTATACTAAAAAGTTATGAAAAATATATTCATTTTGAAAATTTAATAAAAATATTTGAGAAAAAAGAAATGCCTTGCTGATGTGTTAGTCTTTCACTATCACTAAGAACAGTATGAAACAAGCCCTCACAATTTTTGCAAAACAAAAAAAAAATCACATCTGTGGGTCCTGATAACATACCAGGAATCTTTTATTCTATTTATTTGTTTATCAGGTGAGGCCACTGAACATGAATGCCTGATTTCAAGGTCAACAAGGAGTGCTGTCTGATTAAGTGACTTACTCATAGTCATACAATGGGAAGAATGAAGCCCTGTGCCCTAGATATGGAAAAACATCTCATGAATAGCTCAAATCCTTAATTACCTGTGCTGACTGCTAGAATTAATAATTTAGTTTAATAATTAAAGTTTAGCTAGTATCAATTATGTCCTACTAGAGCACCTATTAATCCTCTTTAACATCAGTCTTACAATAGTCTACATCCCCAAAACCTGGAGAATAACCATTGTGATGTAATATTACCAACCTTGCATGCAAAACCCTTGAATTTTATTTGCCTGACCTCATAAATCTGGACAGTTTCATACCCTGGTTTCCACATCAATTTTCCTTTGTCATTGGTAGGCCATACCTTCTTAAGCTTGTGATGTGACCTTCTTAGGGGTAACTCATACAGCTGATGGTGGTTATGTAATGCACATGGCTTACTTGGACCTGGTCAAGACATTCAGTGTTATCTACATGTAGGTATTGTTGACAGACTGGTAAATCTAAACATCATACTAGATATAGCAAAGTTAAAGCAAACTGCTTGGTCGATAGAGCACATATCTTTAGAGTTGCATGCACTAGTTCTATGAATAAAATATCACAAGTCCTGGTGGGGAAAAATAGTATTTACATAAAATGGAGCTATTTAGATACATTTTATTTTATAAATGTTTCATGATAATTTGTTTTTTGTTTGGTCTCGTATAGATGATTTGTTTGAATTGTTTAAAAATGAGATTGATAACAGTACAACTTTTTTGTTGTTTGCCCAGGGAACTCTTGATTTCTCTACACAATATAAAAATTATTATTATTCAAAATAGAAACTTTTGTTCTGAGTATTTTTAGAAAACCAGCTTATGTTAACAAGTTGTTACATGCGTCCAGTGACCATCCTAGATATATGAAGAGGAATGTTTTAAAGGGGCAGTTAATCAAAGTGTCACAACTTGCTTCTGACATTTCTGACAGAAGTATTTAACATGAGACAAATATTTTTAGAACCAGGGTATGATGGACAATTTATTGACAGCATTATTAATGAGGTTATCAATAATACAGATTATTTATATAAACCTATTTTACTCTTTGGTTGATCAAGATGGAGTCAATAAGAGAAGTTCAACAAAAATGTTTATTGATTCTATGTATGTTTCACTATCTGTTGATAATGGCAAAATAAAGAAATCATTAGTAATAAGTGAAAGACTATAACTGGTAAATGGGATCTGACAAGTGTTATAGGTCTCTAACTGCTTTTAACAACAAAGTGGGTTTTAATATTAAAATTATTCTTGAAATTGGTTCTAATACAAGTAAAGGTTTCAAATCTGCCATGTGCAGAGGAACTTTTTCTTGACATGACTGTTCTGCTTGTCATTTTATAAATAACTGTGTGAATGTATATCTTAAAATTATGGAAAATCATTTAGTTCTCTTGGATATTTTACTTGCAACTGTTCTGGGAGTGGTTTGTATGGACACGTGTTCAAACTACAGTCGTTTCCATGTGGGAAAGACTACAAGGAAACTGGCAGCTAGCATTTATTAGAACAATTTGGCAATAAAAAGCAAAAACAAGCACTAATTCATTATCCGAACACAGTAGTGATTGCCACAATTTTAAAAAATTAGTCTCCCGGATTTACTAAACTTCTGTGCAGGACTAGGTTAGTCCTGCATGGAAGTGCCTGTATAGGAGCAGGACGGCAGCGCGCCATGCATAGTATTGAAGGAGCACTGGCCAAGCTCCTAGGCTTACACAGAGCGTGTACGAGTGCAGGGGGTGTGTCTGAGAGCAGAGATCTCAGAATAAACATGCCCCTGCAATGTCGAACAGCAGAAGCTGTTAAGAAATGAGTGAGATCGCTCACAGGTGTCCTCATATCCCCACCAACAGACCCCCACATGTACAACAGCAACAGGACATATAAAGTAAAAGAAGGAACCCATCTATATCATTTAAAACACAGATCAAAGCTAACCATAGCTAACGCGGGTGTGCCCATCGCTTAGCTACAGTTAATATAGCTGAAATAGCAAAAGGAGGATAAAAAGCAGGATATGTACAAATGAAGCAGTACAGCAATATTGTAGTGGGCAGACCATTCGCCTCCCGAGCAGTCAATCCCGGGTTGAGTCCCACTGCAGTACATTCCATTTCCATGTCAAATACTGTTATGATCAATATATTTAGTTGTATAACCTAATAAATAACATGTATGTGTGAACTGAAGTAGGAAGCAGTGTAATGAATGATAACCCCATACACTTGCCAAATACACCCCCCCCCCAACAACCAGTAGACTATTACTGTCGAAAATAGAGCAGTAGTAAGGATAAAAAAGCACAACTAAGCAGGTGCAAGTCTGTTCGCATGACGAGAAGCAGTGCTTACACAGAGTAAGCAATAGTGAGGCTAACCATATGTAAGCGGATGTCACCGGACGTTAGGAGTGCTTACTGTCACGCAAACCCGCTGACAACAGCGTAAATGCGCTTCAGCCACTCCGTATCCAATGAGCCTCATTCTGGCCAGCAACAAATTAAACAGTCCCTGCAAGGCATGAAGCCAGGAGCCTGCATACCATAGGCAATGTGATTTACCACTAAGCCACCGCAGATATACATAACCCTGTCGTGCCCACAAACATAGCATCCAGCAATACCATTCAACATTACAGGACATGTAGCTAAATATGTAGATGTATGTGTGTGTGTGTGTGTGTGTGTGTGTGTGTGTGTGTGTGTGTGTGTGTATATATATATATATATATATCTATATATATCTATATATATATAACTAAATAGATATATACCGCTCCCTCTGTATTACATATATATACATATATAGATATACATATATATAAGTATCCACATATAGATATATACATATGCAGACATCCATACATCTATATGTCATTAGATATATATATATATATATATATATATACAGCAATATATATATGTGTGTGTGTGTGTGTGTGTGTGTATGTGTGTGTGTGTGTGTGTGTGTGTGTGTGTGCATACACAGATATATAGCTATGATATGAGACAGCACATACGAATGACGTATATGGCCACAGGCACCACCAATGGAGGTGAGGGTCCCGATCAACATACGTGTTACACGTACCATTATTCCCCCCACAGCCAAACAGGTGAAACATACAAACAAACACACAAAGTAAACAAGCCACTGCTTCCCAAACCACAGGCAGGATACTACCGGTGGGAGAAACATTGTGGACCCACTAAGTCTAATCTAGAAACAAAGACAGGAACGTCCCTTGTGGGACAACCCAAAAACTGTAAGATATTCGGATTCCAGGCATTATACTGATTTGTCACGGCAGGGCATGTATGTTCTCAGACTACAAGGTTGGGAAAGCCTGATGATCCATGGGTTGAGACAGCATACGTGATGGGTCCCGAGAAGTGGAGAGTGGGTGGTGTGTAGTGGTGTGGCTAGACCAGACCTGCACCTAGAGAAAGGATGATTGCTGCAGAGGGGAGCGGGTGGGGGGGATGATGGGTATGAAATTATGGGTCGAGGTGTGCCGGGGTTGGATGGAACAGTGCTAATCGGACCGCCTTGTGGATGTAAGTAATAGTGTGAATTGGGCAGAGCATTCATCTAACGAGCAGGCATTCCCGGTAAGAGTCCCACTGCAGCACAGTCTATTTTACATGGCAAAGCACATTACAACTACTGTTGTTGCAGCAAAACCTACGAAATAACATATATCTATGACTTAGAGTACTGCAGGCAATGCACATGTGAAGTGTCAGTGTCGTACTGAATAAGGCACTACTAAGCAGGTTTAAGCACAAATAAGCAGTAGTAAGCATATGTAAGCACTGGTAAGCATGTGTAAGTGCGTCTGCATGGGTTAAGCACTGCCTACACAGATTAAGCAATATGGAAGCTAACTGAGTAGAAGAAAGTGTGACCGGAAGTTAACAGTGCTTGCCTCTGCGCAAACATGTGCACCCCCGCTTACGACTGCTTTAAAGTGCCTTGATCACTCTGTATCCAATGTCCATGTTCTGCCCAGCAACAAAATAAACAGCCTCTGCCAGGCTCACACCTAGGACCCTGCACCCCATACACAAAGTGATTTCCCGCTAAGCCATGGCAAATATACATAACCCTGACATTTTAAAAACATAGCATCCAGCAATACCATTCAACATTACAGGACATGTATCTATACATGTAGATGTATGTGTGTATGCATATATATCCATAACAAAATATATATATATATCTCCCACTCTGTATTACATATGTGTGTGTGTGTATATATATATATATATATATATATATATATATATATATATACACACACACATACATATATAACTATCCAAATATAGATATATACATATGCAGACATCCATACAGCTATATGTAGTTTTATATATATATATATATATATATATATATATATATATATATATATATATATATATATATATATATATATATATATATATATATATATATATATATATATATATATATATATATATATATATATATATATATATATATATATATATATATATATATATATATATATATATATATATATATATGTATATATGTATATATATATATATATATATATATATATGTATATATATATATATATATATATATATATATATATATATATATACACACACATTTATGCGTGTGCATGTGTATATGTGTGTGTGTGTGTGTGTGTGTGTGTGTGTGTGTGTGTGTGTGTGTGTGTGTAGATATACACAGATATATATCTATGATATGATACAGCATATAAGAATGGCATATATGTCCACAGGCACAGACAATGGGGGTGAGGGGCGCAATCAACATACGTGTAACACGTACCATTACTCCCACCCCCAGCCAAACAGGTGAAACATACAAACAAACACACAAACAAAGTAAACAAACCACTGCTTCCCAAACCTCAGGCAGGATACAGCCAGTGGGGGAAACACTGTGAACCCACTAAGTCTTATCTAGAAACAAGGACAGGAACGTCCCTTGCGGGACAACCCAAAAATTCTTGGGTATTTGGATTCCCATCATTTCACTGACTCATCAAGGCAGGGTGCATATGTACTCGGACTACAAGGTTGGGAAAGCCTGATGATCCATGGGTCGAGACAACGTATGTGATGGGTCCTGAGAAGTGGAGAGTGGGCAGTATGTAGTGGTGTGGTTAGACCCGACCTGCACCCAGAGAAATGATGAGTGCTGCAGAGTAGGAGCGGTGGCAGAACTATGGGTATAAAATTATGGGTCGAGATGTGCAGGTGTTGGCTGGAGTGGTTCTAATCAAACTGCCTCGTGGATGTAAGCAATAGTGTGAATTGGGCAGAGCAGTCATCTAATGAGCAGGCATTTCCGGTATGAGTCCCACTGCAGCACAGTTTATTTTAGATGGCAAAGCACGTTATAACCAATTTTGTTGTTGCAAAACCCACTAAATAACACCAAAGAACACATGGTTGCAGCTCCCCACTGTAGGCATGTAAGCCGTTCTAATTGGCATCACAACTTATTATTGTTGTCCTCACCCCCACCCAGGGGTGTGAGCATCCAAATCTACCTCCAAATTCAGTGTATCTCCACAGCTGTCGCTGTAGAAGAAATAGCCAGCTGTGGACCTTCCCTTCAGCCTTCCTGCGCATCCCTGGCTATTGTCCCTACTGTCTTTCCTTTGTTGTGTCCCTTTAACACCACTTACCTATCAACCCCTTTTTCTTTTCTTTTAAAGTTTAAAGTAACAGTTAGGTGACACCCTCTTCACCAACTATCTTGGCAGAATCTGGAACTCCTTACCCACATCTATTACCACAGCTGTCTCAAAGGACACATGTAAAAAACACTTGAAGGAACACCTCAAGCACACTTGTATCAGCACATGCTCACCACCTGGCTACCCCCCCCCCACACCTTACACTCTATACCCCTACATCAACTACTGCAACTAACACCTGTTTTCCTGCCTCCCATACATATCCCAACATCCTTTAAACCTTCCCGATTGCTCCCCTGCCAATTATTCCCACAACCTACTATATGGTTACAATATCTCCCCCTCTACCTACCTACCTACCTACCTACCTACGCCTTCACTATTCTCTTCTACTCTACCACACAGGTATGGAATAACTAAACCAAACCTGAATACCTGAGTGTATCCTATCCAGAAGTGTTAAACTGGAATCTCACTTCACCTTAAACTGACCTTTGTCAACAGTCATACCTGACATGTAAACTTGAACTAAGCATGAATAATACCTATATGTTAACGTAAAGTAAGCATGAATAATATGTTACTTAGCTATGTTAAGTCTGTTGTTCTCTATGAATGTGAACACCTCTGTATTACCTGTAATGATTAACTGAGGTTTACTGTGGAGCTTTTCTCCCCGGACCTCCACTGAAAATGGACAAGCATCCAGTCGGATTTTCCCAGTCAACAAATGTAAAATAAATAAATAAAGTAGTGCGAGGGTAAGCAGGAGTAAGCACTTTTAAGCAGCAGTAAGCTGGTGTAAGCCTGTTTGTACAGTGGTAAGCAATGTCTACACTGATTAAGCAATGTAGAAGCTAACTCAGTGTGACGCCGTAACCGGAGGTTAGCATTGCTTACCCTCATGCAAACCAGCACAAACCTGCTTACATTTGCTCAAAAGTGCCTTAGTCACTCTGTAGCCAACAGCTCTCATCCTGCCCAGCAACAAAATAATCTGCACTTCCAAGTTGCAACCCCCGGACCCTGCACACTATAGTCAAAGTGCGTTACCACTAAGCTGTGACAGATACACATACAGCTGCTGTTATCACAAACATATCATCCAGCACAGTCATTCAACAGTATAGGAAAAGTATGTAGCTATGTAGATGAATACAAGCAACCATGTGTACATTGCTCAAATGCAGTATTTCGAGCAGTCTACGTGTATCATAAAAACAGTGCCTGTCCAATCATACTGTGAGAACAGTAGTCTTGCATAATACTTAAGAGAATAATAAAAAATGATGCACATCGAGGGGGCGTGTGGGCATGTGAGCATGTGGGCATGCTTCATGCACAGAATGTTAAACCTAGGATGTCGGTTCTGTGGACCCGGGAGATAAGACTGGCCAGGTGTGTGAGTAAACCGCTGCTTCTCAAACGCCTGGCAGGATGCTACCAGTGGGAGAAACAGTGTAGACCAGCTAAGTCTAATCTTGACACAAAAACAGGTCTGTCTGTGGTGGGACGAACCAAAAATTGTGAGTCACATCAATGTTTACACCTTTATCAGAAGACGATCAAGGCAAGGCTAGTACGTACATGGACTAAACGGATGAATAGCCTGAAGAAGCTTGTGTTGGGACAGTATACTGGATGAGTACTGAGATGTGCAGAGAGAGAAATGTGTGGAGGTGTGGTATGGCTAAACTAGAAGCTGGAGAATGGATGGTTGCTATGTATGTGGAGCTCGGGCGGCGGGGGAAGGAACCATGGGTATGGCATTATGGAAAAAATATGCAAATGAAGCAGCACAGTAATAATGTAGTGGGCAGGGGATCCGCCTAATGAGCAGGCATTCCCAGTTCGAGTCCCACTGTAGCACAGTCTATTTTACATGGCAAAGCACGTTATAACCAATAGTTTGGTGCGAAACCTACTAAATAACATATATATATATATATATATATATATATATATATATATATATATATATAAACTGAAGTACTGTAAGAAATGCACAAGTGAAGTATCAGCGTCAGACTGAATAAGGCACTAGTAAGCAGGTTTATGCACAAATAAGCAATAGTAGGCATATGTAAGCACTAGTAAGCGGACTTAAGCCCATTTATGCGGCAGTAAGCAATGACTACACTGGTTAAGCAAATCTGAAGCTAACACTCTGTAAGCAGATGTAATGGCAGGTTAGCAGTACTTACCTCCGCGCAAACTCGCTAACAACTAACTAAATGTGTCTTAAACACTCTGTATCCAATGGCCCTTTTTCTGCCCAGCAACAAAATAAATGGCCTCTGCTAGGCTAGAACACAGAACCCCACAAACCTTAGGCAAAGTGAGTTACCACTAAGCCATGTCAGATATACATAATCCTGATGTATTCAAAACATATTAACCAGCCCAGTCATTCAACAGTACAGAGAATGTATTCCAACATGTAAATGCATTTGTGTGAGTTGTTGTTTGTCTTTCGGCTTTTCCCGGTTAGGGGTCGCCACAGCGGAACTCCGATCCGCTAATGATTGGCAGTTGATTTTTATTGTGTCAAGTTGCCAGCCCGATGCCCAATCTTCAACGAAGGCACGCCCATTCAACAAATGTCTTTCGAACGCCCACTTGACTGCGGGGAGGACATGCAGACTCCATACAGAAGGCACTCCCAACCCAAGCTGAGAACTGAACGGCAGAACCACTTGCTGTGAGGCAACAACGCCACCGCTGCACCACCGCAGAACTATTTGTGAGAGTAAATATAGTAAATATAGTAATATCAAAACAGATACAACATATCAATAGATGTAGATATCTATATATCTATCTATATATATATATATCTATATATATATATATATATATATATATGTATATATCTATATGTCTCTATATATATATGTATATATATATATATATATATATGTATATATATCTATATATCCATAGAAATATATACATATATATGACCACACATCTGTAGATAGCAATGGTAGATTGACAAATACAAATATGTCCACATGCACCGTTAATGGGGTTGAGACACCCGAAATGATATACATCATGTATGAATAGGCATAGCCCCCCACCACAGCCAAACACGTCCACTCTGCAATACACGAAAGTGTTACAGATCACATAAGCAGGACCTGACATGACATGTGCACAACATGTAAACAGTACTACAACCCACCTGTATGATGTCAGGCTGGTATTGGTAACATACCATGCAGTACAGTGTGGCTCCCATAGGAAATGTACAATATGGAAGCTGTCAACATCCCCAGGATACATATACACAGACACATATATGCAGATACAGATATACATATATATATATATATATATATATATATATAGAGAGAGAGAGAGAGATATCTATATATACACAGATATACATGTGACTACACAGACACAGGCAGATATATATACAGTAAGATACATATGTAGAAGGTGCGCACAACATGGAACAGCCACCATGCCTACAGTTAACACCTTAACAACTGGGCACTGTATGAACCACCTATACAAATGACAATTGTTGCCTGCAACATATGCCCACAGAGAGGTCATAGGATAAAACACCACACATAGGTGTGCAGAAATGGATAACCTTTATTTGTGTGCTATTACAGTTTTATATGCCATGTATTATAGCTGTTCAGACACTGACATCCATATAAACAGAGTAATGTAACTGTGAAACAGTTATACTAATACAGTAGTCTGGAAAGGTTCACAACTGTTGCTGTCCAGGCCAAGCCCTTCATATTGTACAATAGTAAAGACAGACTGGGCCACAGGATACCAAACTATCAATAGTACGTAATGCAGGTGTATAGTTCAGCAGCCTCTATCTACACTCTGTACAAATTCACTATGTGGTAAAGACTTCAGTTGACCAAATGGCATGTAACGGTTACATACCAAGGCATAACTGACACCATCACAAGTACACTGACAAACAGAATAGTCTGTATGGCAGGAGGCAGTAGGCCTGCATTAACCCAATTTATGTAAGTAATGCAAATATAGGTGAAGTGTATAGTACTGTACATCCAGATACCTTAAGGCAGCACACCCCTGATACCCCCCACATTTTGTAACAGCCTAGGTCATTTATGGTGCATCCCCCCTAGACTCACTAATACAGGGCCATATACCATGGTTACATACACTGGCCTCTGGAGTGCATAAGGGCACACATGTATTGTGTAGGTGAAACCCACACATATATGGCCTCAGCCATACCGTATGTGCGGGGGATACAACAGCAGTGGACTGATGGCAGCTATGGCAGTGTGATATACTCACAGCCCACTACAGGACAACCCCTGACAGCATGTCATATGTGCAAAGCTTGGTATGTAGGTGGAGGACAGAGGCTGGAACACAGGCCCATATGTGGAAAACTGTTGTCATACACTAAGCAAGTCGCTGGTGTCACAGGATAGTGTGCAACATACCCTTAGTCAGGGAATACAGGTTAGAAACATAAATGGATGTAGCCATGTACTGATAGCACTCAATACACATGCTGCCAGTGAAATATCAGACACAGCACCTGTGTGGAGGACAGGCAAAACATGACAGGCACACCTCTGGCCACCAAGAGGATAGGCCCACAGGTGAGAGCTATGCAGACAGACTGCATTCCAAGGTGAACTAGTATGTACACACACACACACACACACACACACACACACACACACACACACACACACACACACACACACACACACACACCCTGTAACACCAGTACTATACAAAGCATAGCACAATTCTACTCACACTCTGTCTGTAGTTCTGGAACCTCCTACAAATATGTAGCTGGCCTGAGTGTGCCAGTTCTCCTGTAAGAGATATTGCTACCTGCTGTCTGCAACACTGATGCCCACAGACAGGAAGGATGTCCATCACACAGGAAAGGTAAAGGGACTATGCCCACATGATGTGGGGATTTATAGTAGGTGGTTGCCATGACAGTGGTAATTGGAGGTACTACACAGCAAGCTGCATGCACTTAGCAAGTGGAGGACACTGATTGGTGCAGAGGCCATCACCTGATTAAGTGCATCACCTACTAAATCCAGGTTGCAATCTATTCAAAGCAGCTCAATCCGTTTACTGGAGAGAGAAGGAAAGAGAGAGAGGGAGAGGAAGAGAAAAAGAAAGAAAAGACAAAGCTCTTCAAACAAAAAGCTGACGTCACAGGCATTTAGCCAGCTGTCATTCAACAAGACATCATTCTCACAACAGGTATGTGAGGTATATATACATGTAATAGAATATAGTACCTGGTCCATCATAATGGGATAGATGATGTGGAATGTGCTATATGTGCCATCAGGTGTTGTTGTGATGATATACATCTGAACAACTGTTATGGACAATAGTGTCTATCCCTATGTGTAGTAGGCCATAGCCGTTAACTGTGCAGGTCAGCACTGACAGACAAGATGTAAGCCATCATAGTGTGTGTAGTGTAATGGGAAGTATGTATATTACGTGGCCACTAGCTGATGGTGGAAGTAATGCCATTATGATAGACATGTGGGAGCCACGGCCCACCACTGGCAGGATACTCAGGTGAATCTGTAATGTAGCATGCCAGAATGCCATAGGTGTGTAATAGGGTTACCTGCAATCTGCTCCTACATATACCCCCCTAATGTCAGGCCATGCCCATATGTGGCACCTGTCTGTGTTGCAGCAAGGCAGAACAGTGCAGCTGTGCAGGAAGGTGTTGTTAGATTGAGGAGCTGATGTCTGAATGTACCCCACATATCGGTATGCATATGTGTACATATGTCACATATATAATATTTAAACATATATATGTATATCAGCATGTATGTCCAGAAATATACATATACCCACGTGTAGACATATATATGTGCACATATATATGAAGTCACATATCTCTACACACATATAGATAAATACCGATATGCAAATGTCTTCATCGGTACAAACACACACACAAACAGATATGTATGGTAAGACATGTTCCCTATATCACTACCACAGTAATGTGCATTAAGACACAACAAAGCACTGAAAAGGCACCCACTGGATTCCTGCATCTTGGTTGTTTCAGATTACCACAGTAATGTGTGCTATGTGTGAGGCAGCAGCACACATAGCAATAAAGACAGATATCAACAGCTGGCAGTGTGTGCACCATGGATGGGTATGTCACATGTTAGTCCGTCCTAGCACCACAATGCCCCTGCCTGTGAAGTATGCTATGGGAATATGGGGAAGTATGGCAGATACACATGTGGAGGTGGTCAGGATTGGTAGATATAGAGGACAGTCTACAGGGGTGGTATGTGACATATGGTGGGTAAACACCATGGATGGTCTGTGTGGTCTGCGATGTGGATGCACCATGGTCCCCAATATGGGCACAATGGGAACAAGGCTCCCACCAACTCCCACTCACAACAGCTGTCCATGTCCTGAAGGTGCCTGGTGGCTGAGCAGGAAGAGCATGTTGGCCGTGTGAATGTGTACTGGGTGCCTCAGTGGATGTAGTACATCCCTCATGTGTCTGTGAAGCCTGGTATGGAACAGAGCCTAGACCGGAGCTCACGGGACAGGGACGTGTTGGTCTGTGCCCGAGGGGGTGGGCCAACATCCCCTGGGTGGTTCCACCTGATGGTATGGCTGTAACAGTACACAAGGAGGCCCCAGCTTGGCACACACATGTGACGTGGCCAGGTATCCTGGTCAGATGGGTGTGGAGAAGTGGATAAGCTGGCCAATGGAACATATACATGTTATTGTGTCACTGTCATGGTACATATGTTGGTAGTAAGAGTCTACACAATCCTGGTACATGTCCAACAGCGTGCATAGAACCCCCCTATAACACAGACTATCAGATGTGCAGCACTCTCAGAGCAGCCATACCACTGGCATATATGTAACCATAGTGAGCCTGACAATGGCATGCAAGTGAATAGTCTGTAACAGGCCGGCAATGTTAGTGTCTACACGGGGAACATGGCTACAATCACATAGCAGAAGGTGTGGTACACTACACAATCTGCCCAAGCAGTAGTTAAGCTGTAGCCATACCTAATGAGTTGTGTGTATAGTCTGTTGAAGATGATATGGTGGTGGGGCGTGACAGAGATGTGGCTGGAAGCACATACACAGGGCCAATATTGACATGTTGCTGTGATAACCTCATACATGTGCTGTCGTAACAGGGTTTGTTGCAACATGTGTCCTATGAGGGATATAAAGTCATTAATTGTTAGGGCTTTCACCATCTACAGACTGCAATCATCACACTACCTTCTGCAGTTCACAGATACGTGCTCAGTGGGTAACACAGGACACCAAGGGCACAACATACTGCCCAGTCTGCAGACGACCCTGCAAATGCAGAATCCTCATAAACATAGTACTGACATGGCAGGTATTACAACATGTACGACAGCCATATCCACACACACTCTGTTAAACCAACATTACTCCACATGCAGTATAGCAGCACTTACAGTCTGTAGTCCAGTCAGGCACGTCCCCCTCCTGTGTGTTGTCCTGTTTCCACAGTGTAAGCTGTTAGAGGTAAATCCACAATCCATCTGAGATGCATTTCACCAAATTACAGATCTAGTTCTTGCCCACAGTGGATGTAAAGGGCCAACACCAAAAGGATGTTCCTAGATATTGGAGTGTGTTACCATGCAGTTAGCGATGGGAATGTTACTACAGCTGTTCCACATGCACTCAGCTAGAGGAAGACTGCAATTGGTGCAGAGGCCATCAGCTGATCATGACCATCACTTACAAAACACAAGCTGCTGCCTAGCAAAGCAGGTGTACATCCCACAACCACCAGAGAGGGTGTGGGCAGGACAGACAGAGACAAAGTATGTCAGGGAAGGTGTGGGTGAGTAAAACTTAAGCATGTTTGTGTCACACACCTATAAGTATATATGCAGCTTGCTGTGTAGTACCTCCAATTACCACTGTCATGACAACCACCTGCTAAGTATGGGGTTTCAAACACCTGGCTGACTATGCATAGCTATCACATGTGTATGCAGTTATTGCATGCACCACATAGCTTACATATTGGTGAGCTGTTCAGACGTATATGTGCTGGTGAGTGACATCTGCAGCACTGTTGCGATGCAGTAGGTGTAGCACACAAGCCTGTCCACAGAAACAGGTATCAGAGTCAACACAGCCACACTCTGTAAGGGACTCATACACATTGCCACACTTGACAGGGTAACAAATACACTTCCTAACCAGTTACTGTGCCACAATACAGTAATGCATAGGTATCCATTTGTCCACAGGGGTTATCCTGGGGTTCTATGGTCAAAGGGTATGTGACGGTGTCTGACATTAGACAGCATGCTTCAGTATGCCAGTGGAGGTGGTACTGGGTGTGAATGTGGTTGGAAGCATCATGCACCACACACACAGATACAGGGTGCTAGTACCAGCATGCATGTGCGCAGTGCTTCACGGGTGTGTAGTAGTTGATGGTGCCAGACAGCTGTACAAGGCTAGGTGAGGGGTATACCTTGGCATCAGGCCACATGAGAATGGTCTGCATTATGGCTAAGGGGTGTAGTGTCTGGAATGGACCACATGGGTGGGTATAGTATTCACCATTCAGTCTCCTGGGTTGCTATTGTACATGGCCAGTGCTATGCAATGTTTGGCAAATATGTGTTCTGTATACCATGACATGGACAGTGTTTGGGATGTGCACACGTTCCACATTCATGTATAGTGGCATGTGGACGTATACCTGGTTTGTCTGGCCCATGCTGTGTACACAGAATATTGTCATCAGATGTGGCAGCGCCACCCCCATGTGACGGGGCCAGTTAATGGACAGCAGGTTGACCCTGCACCTACATTGATAGTATGCTACAGGTATTCCCTGGTGTCAGTGGCATCTGTCCATACAGGGAATGTGTGTAAGGCATGGCATGTTCTTTGTGGATCACATTTGATGGAACCACAGTTGTTGCAGGCATCCAGTGGGAAACATAATAAAGGCGCACTGTCTGCTATTATATGCCTATCGTACTGACGGACAGGGTGTCATGGCCTCTGTAGTCCACTGCATTCACACCATAGTTACTATCAGTCACCAATATGCAGTGTACTACACACATCATGGCTGTTGCCTCGACATGTGTGTGTGTATGAAACATGAGTTGGAATGTGCTCTGGTTAATACTGGGGTTGCTAACTGTGATTGCCTGGCCTTGGTGTCACATGTATGGGTATGGATATGCACCCCAGCCTCTCGGCTATTTCACAGCTGTTTTCCCTGTACAGTGGACATTGTGATATGCATTAGGGCCACCATATAAGAAAATTGCAAAACCCACTACACATTGGGCCTAGGTGTCACACACACCTCCACACAGTGATACAAGGTACAAACACAGAAACACACACGCACATGCACACACACACCTGTCATATCTGGGAGTAGAACCCCTACCTAACTAGTTTATTATATTACAGCACTACGCAGTTATAGTACACACCACAGTGATTACTGCAGTGCTCCTTCCCCAAAGGTGTATATGACATAGGCTGACATCAGCGGAATTGCCAAAATAAGGCATTTGACATATACTGAGTGTGACTAGCCTAAAATGCATTGCTCCCTATTCAGACATTGGAACACACACAAAACCTCTAGAACTGCCATGGGTGGGTATAGAACCCTACCAGAGTTCTGAATCACACTACAACAGTACACAATTATGGCACACGCTACAGAGATAACTGGGCTATGCCCTTCCCAGAGGTGTATTTCAGGGTGGATGACATCAGCAGCCTTACCAAGGTAGAACATTTAAATTGTAGGGGATGTGCTTACCCTACAAAACATTGCTTCCTACACAGACAGACACACACACACACACACACACACACACACACACACACACACACACACACACACACACACACACACACACAGTTGCTAAGGCTGGGGTTAGAACTCCTACTTAACTAGTTTAGAACACTACAGCAGTACACAGTAACAGCACATGCCATGGAGATTACTGGTTGAATGCTTCCGCAAAGGTGTATTTCACAGATGATGACATTGGCACACTTGTCAAAGTGGACCATTGGAGGTTGTAGTATCTGTGAATGTCACAGACAGACAAACACATATACACTCACACACAGTTGTCATGTCTGGGAATAGAACATCTACTTAACTAGTTTATCACACTACAGCAGTACGCAGTTACAGGGCACATAGGAGACTACTGGACTATAGCTTCTCAGAGGTGTATTACTAGGTGGATGACATCAGCTGCCTTGCAAAGGTTGAGCAGTTGGATTGTGGGGAGTGTGGCTAGCCTAAAAATCATTGCTCTCTACACAGACACACAGTTGCTATGTTGCGGAATAGAACATCTATCTAACTAGTTTATCACACTACCACAGTGCACAATTACAGGATGCGCTACGGAGATTACTAGGCTACAGCTTCCCAGAGGTGTATTACTAGGTGGATGGCATCAGCTGCCTTGCAAAGGTTGAGCATTTGGATTGTGGGGAGTGTGGCTGGCCTAAAAAACATCCCTCTCTATGCAGACAGACAGACAGACAAATACACACACACTCTTGCCATGTCTTGGAATAGAACATCTCCCTAACTAGTTCATTACACTACAGTGGTACGCAGTTAGAGGACACGCTACGGAGATTACTGGGCTACAACTTCCCAGAGGTGTATTACTAGGTGGATGACATCAGCTGCCTTGCAAAGGTTGAGCATTTGGATAGTGGGGAGTATGGCTAGCCTAAAAAGCACTGCTCTCTACACAGACACACACACATAAACACTCACACACCATTGCCATGTCTGGAAAGAGAACTCCTACCTAACTAGTTTATCACACTACAGCAGTACACAGTTAGAGGACATGCTATGGAGATTACGGGGCTACAGCTTCCCAGAGGTGTATTACTAGGTGGATGACATCAGCTGCCTTGCAAAGGTTGAGCATTTGGATTGTGGGGAGTGTGGCTTGCCTAAAAAGCATTGCTCTCTGTACAGACAGACAGACACACAAACAGTTACCATATCTGGGAATGGAACCCCTACCTAACTACTTTATCTCACAACAGCCATACACTATTACAGGTTGCGCTATAGCGATTAATGGGCTACAATCTTCACAGAGGTGTATTTCTAGATGGATGCAGCATTGCCTAAGTTGTGCATTTAGATTGTTTGAGTGTGACTATCCTAAAATGCATTGCTCTCTTTGCAGTCAGACAGACATGCACACACACAGTTGGCAAATCTGGGAGTCAAACGTCTACCAAACTAGCTTATTACACTATAGCAGTACACAGTTACGGGACACGCCACACAATTAGTAGGCCACAGCTCTCCCAAAGGTGTATTTCACATTGGATTACCTCAGCAGGCTTGTCATAGTAGGGCTATGGGGAGGGCAGTGTGTGTACATGGGCCATTACCCAATCATCTAGGGGGTTGACACACCACATGCAGGCACACACAGGGTCATATTTCACAGGCAAGTGTATGCAGTTGCTAGATGACTACTTCCTTGTACAGTCATGTTGCACAGCTGGCACGTGCACCACATAGTCTGTACTGCTGACAGATACTGGTGGCTAGTATCTGCAGTGAGTGACATCTGCACCACATGTGTTTGGGGCCCTTTGGCTGTGTGCTGGGTGGGACAGGCCTGGATGGCTCCTTGTGACAGTCACCCTCTTCCACACATCTATGTCCATCTACCTTTAGCTTATTATAGTGTGTTGCCCTTACATATATGTCTGTATTCCTATCCACTGTGTGTGCAAGGCATGAGTGGTGCATACTGACGAGTGTATGCACCAACAACTGCGACTGCCAGATATGTCTGGCCCACTGATGTTTGCAGACATGGCCTTCATGTGTTGAAGTGTGTGAGCATGCCCAGTGTGACCTTTCAATATGTTGTTGACCTACAATGCCTTCATTTCTCTAAGTGTATGAGCATGCTAGTATGGCCGTCTGTATTGCATGTGTGGGTCACGTCAAGGTAGTTTGTACTGCAGTGCTGCCATTTATGTTGTACACCGACAGGTAGCATGCTGTCTCAGTAGGGTATCCATCTATAATTTGGCATTGACTGTTACTACATTTCTGCATAGCGGGGGGGGGCACACCTAACTATTTCTACATTTCTACATAGGATTGGGGAGGCACACCTGACTGTTATTATATGTCTATGTAGGATGGGCGGGGCACACCTGACACTTGTACACATTTGCTCGGACTGTACTGGTATGTCGGGTACTCCATTTCAGTTTGTGGTCTTACCTATTATGCTGACTAGAGGCATACAAGTGTACTACAGAACTTAGCTTATAATTACCTACATATTAGTGTCTGACTTCTTAGCCTTCACAACTGACATCCCACTGCCTGGCCTGCTGTAGTCAGTCTGTATAGGCCTGTGGGTGGTTGCCCATAGGCCTCATTCAGAGACCATAGCACAGCATTTGTTTGTGTTTGTCTCCACCTGTCCTGCTGGCTGTGACTGTTGTTGGGTATGTGATCCCCCCAACTGGCATGTGTGAGTCACTTACCTTGTGGGTGTCCCAGTATTGAGGGTGGTGCTGCAGGGCTGCTAATGTTGGATGCACATAGTACACTCCCTACACATGGTTAGGCACAGGTAGTGTAATGTTTGGCATCCCTTTTACTGTATGTGAGAGTCAGAGAGTGGTGTTATTCCCTGGGTTCCTCCTGTGTCAGTGTATGTTCTATGCGTTGCCTCTTTGCCAAGGCCAGGGCATACTGGGCATGCTTCCTTCTGCCTACTGGGGCAGGCTCAGGTTGTTACTCCTCTGAGTCACTCTGTGCCCATGCAGGCCTTGGCAATGGTAGGGGGCTGTGTGGCCCTGCCCCGTGCTGCTCCTGTTGCAACTGTTTCCGTGGGATCATATTGTGTAGCATGGCACATACAAGGACAATTTGGGTACATGTAGCTGGTGAGTACTGCACGGTTTCAGTGGATGTGTCCAGGCACCGGAACCATGACTTGAGCATCCCAAAAACATGCTCTATTATGATTCTTGCTTGTGCGTGTGCTTCATTATGGAGTTCTTGTTTGGGTGTGTGTGCATTTCTGATGGGTGTCATCAGCCATGGCTCCAGTGTGTATCCATCATCCCCCACTAGGTGACCGTGTGGCAAATCTCTGGTACAGCTGCATCAGATGCCAGATGTGGGAATCATGATAGCTTCCAGGGCAGCCAGCACATGCATTCATTATTATGCCCTGAGCATCGCACACAACCTGGCAGTTGATGGAGGGGAAGCCCTTGTGGTTGATGTAGACCCTACCCCACTCACCGGGTGGTGCTTTGATGTGTATGTGCATGCAGTCTAAAGCACCCACTACTTCATGGTAATCTGCTATTTGGTGGAACAGTTGCATATTTCTGGCCAATGCCTCATGGGTGTTGGGGAAATATACGTGCTCACTGACATGTGCTTACATGGCATCCAGGAACTGGTGGAGTACCCTGGATGCTGATGCCTGTGAGATCCCCATCATATCCCCAGTTGGCCTTTGGAAGGTACCTGTAGCTAGTATTCTTAGGCCTACACATACCTTGGTATCCACTGGGATGGGTTCCCCTCTGTTAGTTCTGTATGTGAAGCATGGCCGGCACAGCTCAACAATTTGTTGTAGGAGATCCTTGTCCACCCTATAGTGCTCCACTATCTCCAGCTTGTGTAGCCCTTAGTAGGTTACCCTGGGTCTGTACACTCTTCTCCATCTCCTCACCGTGGGTTGCTCTGCAGCATTCACATCCTCACCACCCTCAGCCTCTTCCACAAGTTGTTGCATGGTAGCTATTGCAGCCCCTAACATTTTGCAGTTATGATTATTAAAAGTTTACAGCTTGTGGTGTAGAGTGTGGATAAAACCAGAGGGGTAGGTGTTTGCATAGTTTATAGTAGTATTCTTGGCTGGGCTGGTCTGCTGCCTGTGTAATTGGCTGGTTCTGATACATTTCATCTGCCAGTTAATCTAGTACTCATTGATTACCTTCCTACTGCTGTTTTCCCTGCACGGATGGTTGCAAGCTTCCTGGATCACAAATTCACCTAATTTGCATGAATTTCTCCTGCAAATAGGGTGATTTGCATACAAGGGCTTCGTCCGTGCAAGATTAGTGCAGGAGCGCTCGTACACGACCCTGCAGGCTGTTCCTGGATTGCACGTTGGACATATTGCCTGCTTGAGCTTTTGCACTGATCTTGCACGCCGTGCAAGCTTTTGAGAATCTGGGGGAGGATTTGATGTCCTTGACCAAGTAGTTATGGACAACAGCAGTGGTAATTTTAACACTGTATTGGAAAAGAAGAAATTACAATTGCAATGGAAATTAAGAGCTGATGTTTTTGGGCCTTCATGAAACTATCAGTGTTGTTAGTGTTTTAAAGCTAAGACCATTAATTTAGGTAGCATGATTCAGAAATCATTTTGCTTTTTAACTGATTCTTGGTATTCACTGTTAATTGAAAGTTTCTATTGTTATCAATTGATGGGTATGGTTCATTGGTCAATTTTGATCATGTAATATGAACTGAATTTTATGTACATCAGTTTTTTTCAAGGAGTGGATTTTATCTGACAAAGTCTGTATGTTTTTGGATGAAACTGCTCATTAAAACATTGCTTCTTTACAGCAGTATTTTATAGTGTCATGGAGCTTTGTTTCATGATCTATCCAAAAGCATTTGATGTAGTCACACTTCTATCACTTGTGCTGAGAAGACTACATTGACTTGTTCTTAACTTCCTCATATTTGTTGAATTGAAAATTAATTTATCCTTGGAGGGTGTGTATTGGCAGGGTAATTATGACCCATGGATTGACACTGGTTTGCAAACTCTAGGAATCAGTGATTCTACAATGAAGAGAGAAGACAGTCATATGATATTATGAATTATCTATCTGATTAGTCCTCCAGAGGTCTATGTCACTTCATTGAACGTTTATTTAATCAAATAACTAATCATCGAACCCTATACATTGAAGTTCCAATTCAGTGACGTACCTAAACATTGAATGTAAATTGATCAAATTGTTTTACTTGGTCAATACCGTGAACATAAAATACGCTGTAAAAATATTATTTAATAAAGGTATTTAAACCTTTAATACAAGTGCTACTGCCTTCAGAAAAGATTCAGTATCATATTTACCTCTATTCTCAATAATAGCCTGGAGACAATGCCATACTATAGTCTACCCTTTTCCTCAATGTAGTGCGATATCGGAGTTAATACATTTTTTGCGGGGGTGTGCCCACCGCATGGGGGATGTAGGTGGCCTTTCCCCCCTGCAAAAATGAAAATAAAAAACATGCGCAGATGAGTGTTATTGCACTTAATTATTTACAGACATGTTTGTTACTAACAAAATCACAGACAGTGTTGATGCACTTTATTGTTTACAGTTTATTGTCACAGCATGTTTTTGGTTTGCTGTGTTGGCCAAGTAAAACAATTTCATCAATTTGCATTCAATGTTTATGTATTTCACTGAATAGGAACTTTGATGTATAGGGTTCGATGTTTGGTTATTCAATTAAATAAATGTTCAACAAAGTGATATAGACCCATCCTCCAGAGTATACCACAAGGATGTTCCTTTGGACCTTTCTTTTTACTTTCTTTAAAAATGATATTACTCATCTGTGGTAAGTCTACTGTCTCATTCTAATGATGACTCCACATTGTTCTACATCCTCTTCTTTTCAGTCAGAACTTCAAGCAAAACATGAAAAAATATGGAACTAGAACTGGTTACTCAACTTTGGTCATTAGTCTTGTGTAGAAGAAACCCAATGCATACCCTTCTCTTCCAGTTTCAAACATGACTGATCTCAGGTCAATTACAAATCTTATGGTAATACTGTAAAAGACATTATTGACTCTGAAAAAATGTTGTGCCTGTACTTAGATGAAACTCTAACATCTGAAATTCAGTTTAGGTAACTATTTCCAAAAATTAATCAAAAAGAGCATCTAGTCTATCATGATAAAGAAATAAATATCCAGACACTGCAATGGAAGCAGCCCATGGTAAGTTTCTCCCATCCTTTCTTCACAATGCTCATATATCTTTGGAAATCTCCTCTGGCTAATGGTTCTATCTAACATTTACTAGTAGCATGGTACACTATTCAAGAAGAATTGCTTTTCCATTCATGCTGAAAGATGGCTTGGACTTAGCAGCTTCTTAACATTGGTCTATCTGAGACAGGCCAGTCAGATGTTGCACTACATAAAATGCTTCTCTTTATGTCCTCCTTAAGAATCCTGAGATTTCCTGCTGATAATTTAGTTAAACTAAACAAAAAACAGTAGTCATGATGGTTACTGCCGATAACTTAGTTAAACTAAGTAAAAATAATAATGGCAGTGGTTACTTAACTCTTTTCCTTATGTGGTCAAACCTGTGAAGTAAACTTTTTCCATAAAATTCCTCCTCATTTGCCAGTACCCTGTCTCTGCAGTTCAAAATCTCCACCAAGGTTAGCTTTTTTTCTAAATGGTCTTGCATTTGGACATATTGCAGTTCATTTGTACTTTCTTCCTACTTTTTGTTCTGCTTTACCTTTCAGTCTCTTTGTTCAACAGACCCAGTCATCCTTTCTTATCACTACATAATTTCTAGTAGTTCTTTTTAATTTACATTATATTTCCTTATATTTTTATCACTACGCCCTTCCTATTTTCTCATCATCTGTCTTTGCAGTTAATTCCCCTTGCTAACATCTTCCTATACTTTTTCCTTTACTCTTTCTTAATTATCTCTTTCCTGTGCTCTACACTTTCCTAATTGTTAACATTCACCCCATTATTCACTTTTCATTCACTTTGTTCTCTTAACTCTCACATTTATTTACATTCTCTTGTTTCCCCTTAAATTTTACTCCCCATTTTCCTCACTTAACTTTTTTTTTAATTTTCTCTGTGACTGTTTTATATAGTTAGTTGTTAGTTAATTATTTTTCTTTTTGTCAAATAATAGTTTATATATAACCTTGCAAATGTCTATTGTCATTACTTCCTAGAAGTGTAATGTTGCTCAGCTTCTTCTCATTTTTCATTTTGTGCATATTTTACTCATACTGTTGAAGTATGCATATTGCTGTAATTTGATTATGACTGCATTTTAAGAGTACATTTTATGTTAAACAAAAGAAGCTGGAAGCAGCTCACACAAACCGCACTTTATTCAGGAAACAAGTAAAATCCAAAACGCTGTTGAAATCCAGTACATGCGTTTTCGTCAGCCTAAAGCTTAGACTTCATCAGACAAAATTAATTAAGTAATTGAGCATTATATAATGAAATTCAAATAAAAAAGCCAATGAAAAACAAAGCATCATAGTTTAAGCCAATAGTAGCAATGACAATCTAAAGAGCTCATTATAATAAAATTCTTAATGGTTAAAAATGTCAAGAAGAATATATAAAAATTCTCTTTTAAGGTACTTCCAATACTTAAAAACTTTGTTTTTAAAAAAGGGTTTTAATTAAAACATATTATAGTTGATTAGGTTTCTAAAACCACCATAAAATGAAGCTGTTTAGTTGAAAAACTGTTTGTTATATTGATGTAAACACTGAATTGAATTGGTACATAAAGAAGAAGCACAGCAACAGTGCCCTCTGCTGTTCTTTAAGAGTAATTTAATGAGTTTCATACTTTAATTGATCTCAATTTAAGAGCTGGGACTATTGAAATACATTCATTTAGACCTGGTAATTTATTGGCTTCTAATAATATTTGCCAATAAAGTTCCCTGTATTCAAGCCATTCTTCCCAGGGACCTCCTCTTGTTTCTTTTTCACTTGCTCTAAAACAAAAGGAGAACGTGGCTTCCTTACAGGTCTTAGTGTGTTTGAACAATGCATTAGTGTCCTTTGCTTTTTGTATCTCATATACATGTTCATAAATCCGCCTCTTCAATACTCTTTCAGTTTTCCCAACATAATACGAACTGCATTTTGTACACGTTGCAAGGTAGACCACTCCCTGGGAGTCACAGTTGAATAGACCAGTGCTGTATATATTAATATCCCTTGCTTCAATAAAAATTTCTCTTTTATTAGAAATATAGGGACATTGTTTACAGTGCCCACAATTAAATGTTCCATGTGAGAGTGGTAACGAAGTTCTTTTGATTGATTATTTTCTAAAACTTTTTTTATACTACGTGCGTTTTTATATACCATTTTTGGTGTTTTTCCTTTTATGTTCGGTATATCCGAGAATGAGATGAATTTTCCCACTCTGTAAGAATCATGCTTTTTATCTTAGAATTGAAACCATTAAATTCCAAGACAAGTGCTGATTGATAATCAGAATCAGCTGAGGTATGGTTTATGTTTGTGTTTAACTGACCATCTGTGGTGTGCTCACTTGAAACTTGGTCGTTTAAACATCCTTTGATAGGTTTAAATTTTGTCTGTCTGTATTGTTCAACTTCTGTTCTGATATCTTTTATGAACTCAAGTGGGTATCCTCTGGCAAGGAACATGGCTTCTAGTGTGTTGCATTCTACGTAAAAGTCTTGGTCCTTGCTTGTCATTCGACAACCTCTAACAAATTGCCCTTTGACAATGTTTCTCTTGCAATGGGGGGGGGTGTGCACTGTAAAAGTGCAGGTAGGAATTGCAGAATGTGTTTTTCCGAAATATTTTGGTCTCAAAATCTTTAGAAATTTTATTCTTTTGGACCTCCACATCCAAGTATTGAAGTCTGTCCACCGAACTTGTGTGTGTAAATCTCAAATATGAGGTGGTGTGGTTAATATACTCCAAAAATCGAGATAATTACATTTTATGTTAACTACTTTGATTTATATAAAGGTTATGCCCAGTGGACTTTCACTGTTTTTCATTCTCTTGATATTCAGTTAGTCATATTCAGGGTCATGGGGATCAGACTTATTTAGTGTAAGGATAAAAAGTAATCTAGCATGTTAGCCCATTGCAGGGCACATACATGTGAGTTCACACACATGTACACACACACACACACACACACACACACACACACACACACACACACACACACACACACACACACACACACACACACACACCTACAGACAATTTAATGGAACAACGATTCTCTCCACGCTGTTTTTGAGGTATGTGAGGAAATGAGCATATACAGGGGATGCACTTATGTTATTAAACAAAAATAAATAAATAAGACCTGTACAGAATTATTTGCTTAGCCTAAGTGCAGGTAATGAGTAGGGTTGGGTAAGATTTGCCTGTAAAGTCTTGCACTGATGTTTAAGGATCTGTAAAAAAAAAATCACCACTGAATATGCGAATATCTGAAAATGTTACAATGATTTTTTAACTGTATCTTTACTTGCAATTCTAGGCTTTAATTGTTAGAAGTACGGGCACGTGTTTTGGAATATACTCATGTGGTACAATGACTGCTGTATAATTTAAATTATGAGGCATGCTCCGAGACAATGATGGTGCAAGTCTTTTTAATCCTCTTAATAACTGAAACCTAACCAGTACAGCATTGCTTTGATGTCTGCTTGTGCACATGACTGAATGACTGAAACTGCTAGGCCTTCCTGTCTGCAACATCTAATAGTGTCCTGCCTCTCTTTTTGGTTTAGAGAGCCAGAGGAAATTCATTAGTAAATTGCCATTGTAACCCAAGATAGCAGAGGCAAGGATAATGTTTGCAAGGGATAAAGCATGTTGGGGAGATGTATCATTTTACTATTGCCAAGCATTACTCTAATATAGATAAAAAGTACCAATGTTTGAAGTGGTGGAGGATTAGTAGTAAAATTAATTGGTGTTTAATTGTAACTCTATGAGTGAATGAGGTAGTAAGGAATATTGTTAAGTAGTTTATCTTTTCCAGTATCTAATAAAAGGGATAGAGGATTTTATGGGAAGAATATAGTAAGTTGTTAATATGGAGTGCTGAAGATTTTAGGGAGAAGTGTCAAATCAGGTAATATGTCAGTAGGCCTATACAAGGTCCAAATTACCAGGAAAATGTTCATCTGGATCTATAATAAATAATATAAGGTCAACTGCAAACAGTGCCACTTTATGTAGAGTAGTATATAAAGCAAAGAAAAAAAAAAAGAAAAGCTAGTTGTAGAAGAACAATTACTCTTGATATTAGCATATGAAGTACTAAAACATATGGTTTACATATATGTATATGCAGCTGTCTACTGTCATTTCTTGTCTTCTTTGCTACAGATTCAATGGTAAGTAAAACAACAAAGTTTTCAAGAGATATCCTTCTTTGCACCATGAAAAAAAAAATAATATTTCAGATCTAGGAAATTATCATTCACATAAGCATGAAGTTTTGCAAAAACACATGACAGTGATGCTAAGCTGAGATCATATGTTAAAAGCTATTAAGAAGGCCATGAAAATATCCCATTCTGTGGTATCAAAGCATTTTTTCTGCATTTAAATTCAATATTAACAGTCATGCAGCACCCTTTTGCATAAAGGACAATTGTGCTTTTTTTAATTATACTGTTTGCAACTAATAAAGTTACTTTGCTTGTAATGGGTAAAATGAAGCATATGCATTGAATGTCTATTGCCAAATAAATGAGACAGGGTGACAGACCAATAAGAATTGCTTTGTTCAGACTTCTGAACATGCACCTGTTGCAATAGCAACAGCTGAATCAAGCACAGCTTCTGAGCACTAAAAGAATATTAAGAAAATGGGAAAAAAGTGCAACAAGTGGAATAATTAGTGATCTCAATGCCTACAAAAACTAAGCATGTGAAAACACAATTGCCAAAACATCTAGGTAACAGAATGTAGTCCATCGTATAAAGTACAGCTCTGTATGAATAGGATGAGGAGAAAGAATCTGAGACTCCAATGTGTTGCATAAACAAAGCTGTACAAGAAATTGTTCCTTTGGAAATGGCAGCACCAGCAAATGTAACTGATCTCAAACTATCAGTCACTTTATAGGCAGGATGTCACTACAGATCTTGGACAGTCAGTTCTAAAGCTAATCTGCTCAAAATGGATTACAGAGTGGCAGGAATGTAGGAGTCCCTAGAAAAGAAAACAAGTCAAGTTTATGTGTTAAAAAACAGAGTATTGGCTGAAAAGAGATGAGCAAGAAAACATAGTCCAATGTAATGCTCTTAGAATTTTAGAATGTCTGTGGATCCCAAGAAAAATGGAGCAAGCCCACTGCCATTTATTGACCTTGTTGAGAACCATGTTAAAATGCCCAGACTATGTGCAATTTCGGACTGAGTAGATTCACATATCTTGGATACCAATGCCAAGATGGTTCAGTGGAAACCAAGGCCACTGGTAATTGGGGTCCTCAGATTCCAGGGCAAAGAAGCAATCCTCAAGGCAGCATGAACAGTGGGGTCTTTCATAAATATAAGGTTGAGAATATGGACTAATAGTGATTCTTTAGCACAACTTATGCAGGAGAGACAGGTGGGGTTATTAATCCTGAGACTATTCAAACTTAAAACACTGAGGTTATTCTTTCTTCTCCTTGCCAAGCATAAGGTAATAATAAACAATTAAGTAAAGACCTACACTGAAATGGAAGGGGTGATATTTCAATCAATTCTTGTGTGTTATTTTGTAAAGATGTGACTCTTTGAGCCTGTTTTGTTGAGTATGCAGCACTGATATCTTAAATACTAATAGGTTCATAGGTTCATAGGTTCATACTAGGCTATCTGCCCTAGGGCATTTATAAGCCTAGCCAGAGTGTGTTTGGCTTTCGCCACCCATTTTAAATTAATTTTGCTATGCCCTTTTTCGAGGTTAGTATACTGTGCCTCTGTCTAACAGTGACACAGAAGTGATACCCGGGGTAAACCTACGATCTCCCATCCACTCATCAAGATTCCTCTTGAAGAGAGTCAATGAGGGACTCTGCCTAACCTGGACTGGGATTTTATTCCAGAATGAAGGGAGCCTCTGGGTTATGAATCTGTCCCTCCAGCATGTCCTGTTTATTTCAGTGCTGAGGTTCAAGTCTCTCGAGTGCGTAGCTCGATGGGATTTGGATTTTCTGAGGTGCAGCATGTCCATTAATTCCGGGTTGGACATGGCTTTATACGTCAGGCACAGATTGGCTCTGAGCAGGCGGTATGCCACTGAGTAGAGCTGGAGTTTCTTTAACCGGGCAGCATATGGCATCTGTTTGAGCCCTATGATCCTCTTGTTGAGGTACTTTTGGGGTCTTTCCAGTTGCTGCAGGTGTCTGGTAAGGTACATCCCAAAAGGGGCATTGTACTCAATTATGGGCCTGATGAGGGATGAGTAAAGAGGTACTATGACCTCCCCTGATCTAGATGTGAATCCCTTCATGATTAGGTGGGCTATATAAAATGTTTTTCTAACCACTTTGGCCACGTGGTTGTCAAATGAGAGATTGCTATCAACTTGGGTCCCCAGGTCCCTAATTACTTCTTCTGTACTTAATGGATTACCACCTGTGTGATAATTTGTGGGCACTTTGTTTTTGCCAAAGGGGATGACTATACACTTTTTGGCGTTTAGCTTGAGGCCATGGCTCTGGCACCAGTTGTCTGTTTCTATGAGGCCCTTTTGGAGGATGCTTGTGTCGGCTGGAGAGTCGATTATGGTGCCCAGTTTGCAGTCATCTGCAAACTTAGTCAGCCACAGTCCTTCCATGTTGGCCTGTACCTCTGAGAAATATATACCGAACAAGAGAGGTCCCAGGACTGAGCCTTGTGGGATGCCACTTGTAACTGGTTTGGAGTCTGACATGGCTCCAGCAATTCTAACCATGTGGGTTCTGTCCTTGAGCCAGTTTGCAACCCATCTAGTGTCATAGGGGTTTATATTTAAGCTGGTGAGCTTATCTATAATGCCCAAGTGGTGTATTGTATCGAAGGCTTTTGCGAGGTCCAGGTAGGCTGTGTGGACCACCTTCCCCTCGTCAATGGCCTTGGTGACTGTTTCAAAGAAATCAACCAGGTTTAAGAGGCAGGATCTGCCCTTAACAAAGCCGAACTGGGTAGGATCCAGTGTCTGTAGGTCCCCAATATCTTTATTTATGAGGTCCATGATGATCCTTTCCATAGCTTTGCAGACCAAGCTAGTCAGGCTTATGGGCGATAGTTTCTAGGATCCGTTGAGGCACCACCTTTGTGGAGAGGGACCACTGTTGCTGTATGCCACTCTTTGGGTACATATCCTGTAGTAAGGCTGAGATTGAACAGTAGTTTTATGTTTGGGTTTAGCTCTTCTTGGAGTTCATGTAGGACGCAGCCGGGACACTGTCTGGTCCCATTGATGCTGTGTTTTTTGCTTTGGAGAGGGCAGCTCTTACCTGAGCATCTGAGATGTCAGGGGGGCAGCACTCTGCTGGGATAAATATTTGCCCTTTTGGTGGGGAGAAGTTTGCGCTGAACCTGTCAGCTAGGATGTTGGCAATGTCTGTGGGTTCAGTGTATTTTTTGTCATTTTGGACTAATTCTGAGCATATCTGGGAATTCCCACCCAGGTTCCTAACATAACTAAAGAAAGCCTTCTGATTATCCTTAGTGTCCTGTGCAATTTTTCTCTCGAAGCTGGCCTTAGACAATTTTATGAGTGCCCGTAGTTTTTTGCTAATACTGATCAGAGATGCCTTCCCTTTTTGGGATTTTGCTCTATCATGTAGTAGCGTCCTCCTTCTATTGTATAGTTTGTTTATGGCTGGGGTTCACCAGACAGGACGTCTGCCTTTGGAGGATTGGGTCTTGGTTTTATTTGGGATTGCATGATCCATGCATTCCTGAAGGTGTTCATAGAAAGCATTTATAAAGGATTCTGCGGTCTGGGCCATATTTTCCACAGGCCTGGGGGCTTTGAAGGATTCCACCTCAGTTTTGAGGAGTGTGAAATTTGCTTTAGAGAAGTTTTTCACTGTGGTTTTCAGGGCAGGGGGTGGAGTCAGGATGTGAATATCCAGTGAGATTAGTTTATGGTCTGATCTTACCAGTGAGGGATACACTTCTGGTCTGGAGCATAGAGTCCCCATGTTGGTGATGATCAGGTCCAGTATGTTTCCCCTCTTGTGGGAGTGGTAACAAGTTGTTCCATAGCATTTGAGTTTATAAATTCTAGGAACCTTTGGGCTAGGGTGTTGGAGCTAGAGTAATGCTCCCAGTCTATGTTTGGGTAGTTGAAGTCGCTCAATATAATGGTGTTTGGAGAGACCTTCATATTTTCCAGTGTTCTCAGGAAGGCCGAGTGGGGTTCCTGGGTTTGGGAGGGTGGTCTGTAGCAGGCTATAAACTGGAAGGCAGTTTTACCCATTGTTAGTTGCACATGGGTAGTCTCTGATGCTTTGTGCTGTGCCACAAACCTGGAGGTGTGGGTATCTTTGACAAATATTGATACTCCCCCTCCTTTTGTGGTACGGTCCAAGTTTTGGGGCCGAAAAGCATGGTATGAGGTATAACCTGGTAGTGCTGGGGTGCTCTCGGGAGCCTTCAACCAAGTTTCTGTTACTGCACAGATATCGATGTTCTCCATGATAAGGAGAGTTTCGAGTGCATGCATCTTGAGGTTTAGACTTCTGGCATTGAGTAGCATTACTCTTAGTTTCTTATCCCTAGTGATACCTATGGAGATGGGTTTGTCTTTGAGCCTTGCCTAAAAAAGGCACTATGGTGGTAGCAAGAGCCTTTGCCAATATCCGAAAGCCCAGGGGTGACAGGTGCAAGCCATCCCTAGCGAAGCATCGTGGCTTGTCGAGCATGTCATCCTAGGCTGACAGGCATTGGTTCCCCTTTGAATGACACCAATACTTAAGCCAATTGTTGAAATTGATCATCTTGTCTACATATTGTGGCATCATTCTTGGTGAGGGTAAGATGCTACTCAAGGTCAGGGTCATACCGGCCTGGGCTACATGCTCAGAGAGCTCCTCTATGTCTCTTTTCATGTAGTCCAGGGAGGTACGTCTCAGGTCATTCACACCAGCATGGACAATGACTGAGTCATATTTGTACTTGCCTTGGAGTGACCTGAGTGTTTGTGTTATGTGGTGGATCCTAGCGCCCGACAGGCAGCTCACCGTGACCTTCTCCTTGTTCAGCCTGGTGAGCGGGACGTCAGTGTGCCTGATGATAGATTCACCTATTACAAGTGTATCAGGTGTGTTGTTTAGCCTTAAGGGCTGCGACTGTTCGGCACACTGGCTTTGTGAGCTATGTGTTGCACGTGTTTTGTTTTGGGGTAGCGGTTGCTTGGGTGTCTGCTTTGGAGGTCTCTGCTGCTTAGGCAGATTTTTATTTAGAGCCTCCGAGTATGTTTTTGTGTGTTTATGTGTTTGGTTTGCTTTCGTGGTAGGTCTATGTTTGCTTTCGTGGTAAGTCTATGTGAGACTGGAATTGTAGTGAGTGTGGTTTCCTTCTCCTCCTGACTGGTTTCGCCAGTACTGAGTTGAGAGAGCTTAGCCTCCAGTATGGCTATATGGTTGCATCTCTCACATGTGTTGGAATTTGTTGGGAGGAGGAGAGGGTTGTCTGTGTACATGAGGCAGTTGTAACATTGCCTCAAGATTCCCAGATTCACCAGCTGGACCGGAGAGGAGATTGACAACTGACCTTTGGGCATGCTAGAATAGTATTGGGAATTTCTTTATAATTGAAAAAAAAGGGCCAATGGGGAACGAGGTACTCAAGGGGAGTTTGTGAGGGTGTAGTGCTTTTAATATTTTAGCGCTGACTTATATAATTGCTTTAGTGAGCAAGTGCCAGGTAACTTAAATGCAATGTGTTACAGGTAACTTCAATGCAAAACCAAAAAACAGTAACTTTCTTTCAAGTGAAACAAAGAAATAAGTGCAGTAAGCAATGCATATATCACTAGGGATCCACAGAAGCACTGAAAAGCTGCAATTTAGGTGGAGTTAGCGTTTTAGGGAAATAACAAGCAAACAAACAAGCAGCATACAAATAAAGCTAGATTCAGCAGGCCTGGATCTAGTCTAAGCTACAGCAAACAAGGTGTACCAATTTCAGTAAGAAACAGTTCAAATATGCAGGCACTATAAGCCTTTAACCAGAAATTCCCAGCTCAGAAGGGCAGAGTCCAGCCTCTCCTCCCACAAGAGTGCAGACCACAAACCTTCTTAATGTAAAATAACTGACCTGAAGCCCAAGTGCTTAAACCAGAACTAATACACATTTAGAATAACAGACACTGACCCCTCAATCAGCAGTTCACAACTTAGAAGGATGTAAGCTACCTGTCCTGCCACCACAGTGCAGGCCACAAACCTTCCTAATGTAAAACAACTGGTCTGAAGCCCAAGTGCTTAATCCAAAAGACTTAGAATGATAGCTACACTTTAATCAAGTTACTACCAAGCAGTAATAAATACAATTGAATACTTTAAAGAATGCCTGGATTAGTGCTCAAGTTATACAAACAAAGCTAGATTCAGCAGGCCTGGATCTAGTCTATGCTACAGCAAACAAGGTGTACCAATTTCAGTAAGAAGCAGTTCAAATATGCAAGCACTATAGCCTTTAACTAGAAATTCCCAGCTCAGAAGGGCAGAGCCCAGCCTCTCCTCCCACAAGAGTGCAGTCCACGAACCCTTTTAATGTAAAATAACTGGCCTGAAGCTCAAGTGCTTAAACCAGAATTAATACACTTTTAGAATAACAGACACTGAGCCCTCAAGTCAGCAGTTCCCAACTTAGAAGGATATACACTACCTGTTCTGCCACTACAGTGCAGACCACAAACCTTCTCAATGTAAAACAGCTGGCGTGAAGCCCAAGGGCTTAAACCAGAATTAATACACTTTTAGAATAACAGACACTGAGCCCTCAATCAGCAGTTTCCAACTTAGAAGGATGTAAGCTACCTGTCCTGCCACCACAGTGCAGGCCACAAACCTTCCTAATGTAAAACAACTGGTCTGAAGCCCAAGTGCTTAATCCAAAAGACTTAGAATGATAGCTACACTTTAATCAAGTTACTACCAAGCAGTAATAAATACAACTGAATACTTTAAAGAATGCATGGATTAGTGCTCAGGTTATACAAACAAAGCTAGATTCAGCAGGCCTGGATCTAGTCTATGCTACAGCAAACAAGGTGTACCAATTTCAGTAAGAAGCAGTTTAGATATGCAGGCACTATAAGCTTTAACCAGAAATTCCCAGCTAGAAGGGCAGAGTCCAGCCTCTCCTCCCACAAGAGTGCAGACCACGAACCCTTTTAATGTAAAATAACTGGCCTGAAGCCCAAGTGCTTAAAACAGAATTAATACACTTTTAGAGTAACAGACACTGAGCCCTCAATCAGCAGTTCCCAACTTAGAAGGATGTAAGCTACCTGTCCTACCACTACAGTGCAGACCACAAACCTTCCTAATGTAAACCAGCTGGTCTGAAGCCCAAGTGCTTAAACTAAAAGGCTTAGAATGAGTTACACCAAGCAGTAATAAATACATTTGAGTACTTTTAAGATGACGCAAAAGCAAAATAAAGTAGGAAGAAACACAAATACAGTAAAAGCAGATTTTTTTTTTTGAGTGAGCAAATGAGATGGGCCCAGGAGTTACAGGACAGAAACAAGTAAAAATGCAGGCCTTCAAATCAGAAAGTTGAGAGAGATGGAAGACCGCCCAAATGGCCAATAACTACAAATTCTGGGCCAGAACCACTCCTTATGTGGTAGACAGGTTACCTAGTGCTTTCCACTCCCACTGATAAGCTAGAAGGCTTCCCTCCAACACAGAAAGGCTTGGGGGCTCAGAAGCTTACAAATAGTCCTGGATACAGCAAATCTGTATCTGGAACACTAATTACAGGAAAGGTAGGAAACAGGCTTACAATTTTTTTTTTTTCAGAAAAGTAGTAAAAACAATTCACATGCAGTGCAAGCTGGCACACTTGAGTATGTAGCAATATTAGTCCACACAGTTTGAAAAAATGTAATTAAATTAAAAAGGACTAAAAGCAAGTGCAGAAAGGGTTTATTAGGTAGAATGCGGTAAAGAGATGGGACTGGGGGAGTGTCCTAGATCAAATCTACAGTACACTATACTAATAATATACTAATATCTATCTTTATGTTCGTTTCTAAATTTTGTTAACATGAAGTTCAAATGTTTTGTTTTTATTAGATTTTGTTTTGACAATTCACACCATGATGAAAATGAAATTACTCAATGAAGGTCCTTAATTGACAGCCATGAGTGCAAAATATGCTTTGCAGCAGAAGAGAAGCAGGATGAGCAATCAGGAAATGTAGTCATATTTTAAAAATTATGAAATGTCTCCACCAATTCAGAGAATTATATCAGCTGTAGGAACCTGATATACTACATCATTGTACATTGCCACTAAACTGATATAGCAAACATAATAACTTTCTGCATCTAAATACATATCAGTGAGATAATATCCAATCAAAAATGTTTTTAGCCAATGTGCCATATTCGGAAAACTTTACTACATCATGCTAAGCGAAGTTGCTCATTGAGTGGCCAAGCAGATAATATGTGTGATACAGAAAACAAAGCTACATGACTTTGCTAGCCCAAATAATGTGGCTGGCTATGCCATATGTTAATGACCATATAATAAGGTGCCATGCATGATAATGGGGCAGCACAATATGGTGGAGCAATTCAAAACTATTTAGATACTGTGCAACAGTGCTGCAAACACTGTATGTTTGAACATGTCTGTATGGCCATGTTCAGACATAATAAACTGCAGAAGTATGTTAGGGGTTGCCACAAAGATAATAAAGGTTTATCTGTAGAAGGTTTTGCTTGATGGTGTGTGAGACAAGTAGATATCTTAGCCAGAAGAAAGTTTTCTCCAAAATCACCATTAGCAGAAATCAAACTTTTGTACCTCTGTTTTCTTCTGTAATGCTTCTTGCCACATGTATATTGTATAGATTCTCCCTTCTGGGTACAATGATTATGCCAGTTAGGGTTTCTGAATTTCTCAATTTACTTGATAAGCAGACTCGAGAAACATTTGTACAGATTTCTACTCAGTGCCATGCACATGCCTGGGTCCTTGTGGGCAGCACCGCACGTGCATGAATAACCTATGACTTTAGTGATGAGGGAATTGTGATGCCATATTTAACCACCTGCAGATGTAGGGCATGCATTCTCAACACTGTACAGACAAGTAGAAGACTGCCATGTTTCCCACCTTAAAATGCCATTGGAACCATAATATATTTAGTACCTATATTTTTTAGTTTGTCATCCATCATGCAAATGAGGTGCTCATCAATGGCCATCATTGTGTGGCAGATGAGACATGTGGCAAACTGTTTTGTGTACCAATTCTTTGCCATTTTCCCTCAAAATTATTCAAGGTGAGATATCATTGCCACAAGAGAGAGTAGTGCTCCTTTTAGATCAGAGAGGTGGTGTGAGAAGGATTTCAAAATTTTTTTTGGCATTCTCCATAAGGATTACAGCCAATGGCTTCTACAAGAGGGCCATACCAAGCTTCAGTATAAGGCTAAAGCCTGGAATAGTTTAGGGAAAGCTGTCACCCATATTAATGGCATTCCATATATCGGGAACTGTGATATCACCATTACAGTGACACAAGGTGCCACAATCCTGACCTACTATACTAGTGAAGGATGAAATTAAACAGCAGTCACCACATCATACTGTACATTTTTCTTATTTCTAGCTAAACAAATAACTGCCACAGTGTGTCATCCACATATTTTACATTGCACTCTATTTATGTCTGTAGCCCCAAAAGAGATTAAAAGGAATAAGCAACTACATGAGCAGATTATAGTGCCTAAGAGAGTACTGGGGGTGAGAATCAGCATCACCATCAAACCCGTATTTCCTGTTTTCTTCAATGGGGTTGGGGTAACTTGTCAACTGTTGCCATCTCTCAACTCATTGCCACTCTCCTACCTTCTTCAACAGCCATACCTGACTGCTGCAGGTCTTTTATCACAAAATCCATCCATCTCTTTTCTGGATACCCTCATTTCCTTTTGCCTTTTTCCTGACCCAGTCTTCTTTGCCAGAAGAAGACCACCTGCACTCTGTTCACTTTGAGCTTATTTGCAATTGGAGCAACTTGGGCTTCTGCTGTGATATCCTTATCTCTTTGTCTTTCCCACAGTGTGCATCCTACCACCCATCTAAGGCACTTCATGTCCATCACCTCTGGCTTCCTCAAACTCTTGTGTCTTCACTGCCCATGTTTCCGTACCATGCAGTGCTACTGCTCATGCCTCTGCTTTGTGCTCCTTAGTTTTCATCTTCTTTGGCATTCTTTTGTCACACACTACCTCTGATGCACTGTACCAGTTGGCTGCAGCACCTCTGATTCTAGCTTTGATTTCTTTATTCAGACTTCCCTTCCCTTCAACTTCCCCTCCCAGATTCCTGAGGCAAACTCATTCTACTTTTTTCTCTTCTAGCTCAATTTTCAGCTTCTTCTGATTTCTCCCATTTGCTGCTATGTCAACTGGCTTATCAGTTTTCAGTTTCATCCCATTTTATTTATTTATTTATTTATTTATTTATAGTTGATTTACCAGGATTGTCCATTGGGTCCGAAGTACCCGTTTTCAATGGAGTCCTGGGGAGAAAAGCTCCAATAATAAAGACACAAAGATTACAAAAGTTCACATTTAACACTTACAATCATGTTAAAACATATTATCAAAAGTAACAGTAAGCAAAACTATAACAAGGTTTACACTTTAATCATTTACAATCATGTTTAAACAGGTTGTCAGAAGCAGTAGTAACAAATACTATAACAGTGGCTGACAAAGGTAGTAGATTGTGGGTTCATGAAAAAAACAATGGAACAGGTGGTTACAAGGCAAAGAATCTGAGGTTTAAGCAGCTGCATGAAGAATACTTTAGTTACATTATGTGTGACAAGCATAGCATCGCTGTAGTAAAATATACCTTAGTTTTGAATTCCATTCCCCTACCATTAGCTGAGGTTTTTTTCAGAGTTTGTCTGTAATGCAACATAATCTGCATACACCAACTTTGTTGATTTGTCTCGTCTGACCTACTTGCTAATGCAGTCCATCACTGGTATGAACATCAGTGGGCTCAGAACTGTATCCTGATGCACACCCACTCCCACTGAGAACCCTTCTTTAAGAATGAACACTGTTCATACTTGTGTCATTGTGTCCTTGTATGTCGCGAGTACTCATTTTGCCAATTTTTCTGGGGACAACTATCATAATATTGATCATATCAGCTTTTTTGGGACTTTGTCATATGCTTTCTCCAAATCTAGGAATGTCCAGTTGGACTCTCTTCCTATGATTGTGATGAGAATACATGCTTTATAATATTAACATTAACAGGGATTAAAAAGGAATGCATAACTTTCATACACCAGTGTTACATCTGTCAGTACTGGCATAGCACAAAGGTAGCAGTATGATTGTGCAGTGTTAGAAGCATGTCTGTGCATGGTACGTCTGTATAGGCAGACAAGTGTATCATGATGTTAAGACTCTACTCTCATGTTGTGTGGATGCATGTGGGTTTAAACCCCCATCCCACAGTTGTACTATCATGAAAAACAGTTCAAGTATATTTTTCTGTCTCAGTATTATCAGTGCAGCATTACATGGGCCATACATGTAAGACCATAATTAGTAGTTTGGTTGACATTTTCTACTTTAAAATAAAAATATGTTTCCTTTGCCTATCAGCTGTGATTGAAATATGTATGTCTGAGCAGCTCATTTACTTTGTATAGGGAGAGTAATCACGGACATCAAGCTGCATCTCTGATCACAGGTACCAGTTGGTCTGTGTAAATAGCTTTTCCTTATAGGTCATAGATAAATACTAGGCTATCAGTCTGTAGACTATTACAAGCCTAGGCAACAGATCAGAGTCAAAACTTGTACCATGCATCTATGAGGTTATGACCTTAACCATTATACCAACCCTTCCCTTAAGGTAAATAATGGTCAGCAGTCTGCAGACTATTATATACAATATCTAAACAGTGACCAAGGGTGAGAATCAGACTCTATTATATCTGTGAGGTAAACACCTTAGCCATTATGCCAACCCCCAGCCTTAAAGCTCTTTTTTAATTCTGACTCGACTACCATTCTACATCTTATTCCGTTGATAGGTTCATAGGCAATCTTCCCTTGTGGGCATTTTAATCTTAACCACAGTTTCTAACCCAAAGGTTAGAATCAAACCCTGTACCTGTTGTCTGTGAGGAAAATTTCCTTAAACATTCTGCCAACTTCCTGTTAATTATTTATCTGTAAGAGTGCATGTGATGATGGCTGTTGGATCAGGTCATCCCTCTCCCTGCCAGTATATATATATATATATATATATATATATATATATATATATATATATATATATATATATATATATATATATATACATATACATACAAACAGTCTTCTGAAACTCATAAGTATTTACTGGTTCAATAAGTGTATTACATTAAACTGTATCAGTATCGACATAATTAGAACCTGAGTAATAATATGTTATATTATATATGTTATTTAAGCAACAGTGAACTTGTTACTCTAAAGGGTTACTTTCTTAAACGAGGTTACACCAGTGATTGGTTAAATAAAATTGAGCAAAAAGTGTTATTACACAGAATGGACAGGGCAAGACCCATCCTAAACAAAGTCGAGCCTCAGCTGTCATCAGATTCTACAGTCATGCCTATAGTCCAGAATAACAATAAGACTGGTTTCAGAAATGCCTTTCCCCTTCCTATATCTACAGATATGAACATTATAAAAAACATCTTGACAGTTAATTGGAACTGCATCCTGAGCAACAGAGACATGGCTCAGATATTAGGTTTGAAGCAATTGTTTACATATAAAAAGAGGCACAATATACACAATATAAAAAACATTTTAAAAAAGTTTATACGGACAGCCAATACAGTAGCAGGGGGAAGGATGGACACATTCAGGTGCAGATGATGTAAACAGTGCCGCTATATAGCAAATAGTTCAAGTATTAATTAAATGCTCATAATATGGTATTTACTGCTAAGAAAAGGTTTGACTGCACTTCAATTGGGGTAGTTTATTTGGCCTTTTGTGACTCACGTTTAGGTTTTTATATAGGGAAAACATTGAGATGTTTAAAACGTAGGATCTATGAACATAATTTAGCCATCAGAAAACACGATGCTAACAATGCATTGGCTAAACATGCTTTGATTGTGAAAGTTTTAGGAAGTATAAATTCTTTGTTATTGACTCTGTAGCAATCTAGGCTTTATAAGGAGATTATAAGGTTCACCTGGAATGCAGCGAATCTAGATGGCAAAGAGCACGTATGGCAGATCGACCACCAGGATTAAATGATATGATCACCATAAAATGTTCTATGTTGGGAGCAGCTCATTAGTTTAGAATAAATGTGCCTGATCTTGTCTGAATTTGGAAGGTAAGCAGGATCGAGCCTGGAAAGCATTTGGATGGGAGACTGTTTGGGAATATCATTTTTTGACAATGTATTATATATATATATATATATATATATATATATATATATATATATATATATATATATGGATTCCATACATTTGGTCGAATTACACTTAGTCGAAAATGATTCCAGGCATGTCACTTCACTGAAATGTCACTTGACTGAAAGCTGACTTGGTCGAAGTTCATTTGGTCAAAAATGGAATATAGCCCCTGCCCCACTGCAGTGCAACCCTGGAGTGAGAATATTAAATAAGGGGGGGTGTGGGGGGCACACCCCCCACATTGGGCGGTGTATTATGCCAATAGTTTTTACTAAAGATGTATATATCAATGCATTTCTAATGGATATACCTTCTTATAATAGTGAATGCATTAAAATTATGTGGGGGGCTATGCCCCCTACACTCCCCATTGTGGGGGCCTGTGCCCCCCTCCCCACCTTATTTAATATTCTCACTCCAGGGTAGCACTGCAGTGGGGCAGAGGCTATATTCCATTTTCGACCAAATGAACTAAGCATAGTATGGATTAAATTGTCCTGATCTTTTATTTGCTCAATAACTTTAAATTTAAACGAGTGGTTGGGTTTTTCCATACAGTGCTTTGCTAGTGCATTCTCTTGTTTGTGTCTACTGATTGCATATGTGTGATCGTAGATCCTGTCACAAAGCCTTCTGTCGGTTTTCCCGACATAGAAGGCTGGGCATAGTTGACATAAAGCCAGGTAGACTACACCTTTAGAGTTACAGTTGAATTTGTTTCTCAAAACATAATTTCTATCTCTAATAACAAACTTGCTGCCTATGTCTATATACTTACAACAATTACACATCTCACAACAAAACATACCTGCTGTTCTGCATGTGTTGTTGTGTCAACCTTCTATGATGTTTTTTATGTTTTTACCACGCCTATAAGTGACAACCGGTGATGGTCCTAACTTTTGGGTGATGTCTCTATCAGTTGTGAGCAAGTGCCAATTTCTTTTCAATATGTCCACCACTTCTCTTGCTCTTATATTGAAAGTGAAAACAAACCTAATGTTTCCATTGGTTGTTTGTGTATTGTATTAGTTTTGCTGTTTTTCATCTATGCATTTATTTCTAACCTCAGTTTCTTCACTTTATTCTAATTCCTTCTCCAGCAGTTGCAGCTTTGTCATATTTTGCCTGTACTGTTTCAGTATTTCAGTATTGATATAACTCTCTTTTTCTGCATGTGTTGGTTAATCACAGTTCTTGTAAATGTGAGGTAATGCCTCATAAAAATCCACTTAACTTGTCTCTTGCATTTCTTATATCCCATGAGGTAAACATTTTATATTGTTGCTCACTGCACTTTAATGCCTACTTTCCTGATTTTAACCTGACCATAAAAAAATGCACTCTCTTCCTGCCCAAAAACTCAGCAAGCAAACATTATTTTTCGGTGTTTCCTATATCCCATATTTGGATAACAAAGGTTCTGGAACTGTCATTTGTCATAATATTATTATTCCTTCATTTATCTGTCAGAAAAGTCACAGATTTATGCTAGGACTCTAACACAAGATCTGCCAAAGACTAAGAGGTTTCCATCACTTTTTGTTTTTAATTTCCTTTCCAAAAAATGATTAACGATTGCTACATCCTAAAACATTATCAAGAGTTTCTTCATCAGCGATTGCAATGAAAACTGTACAGTTACTCATAGTGTGACAACTCTTTATATAATTACATAATATGCCTCTTTTATTGTTACTTTCTGTATTCTACCTGTAATTTGCACTGTACCTGCCTATTGCACTGCAAAGTATTTCTGCCCTCTCTATAATTTTTGCATTGTACCTGCCTTTGGCACTGTGAAGTATTTCTGACCTCTTTGATTTTTTCTCGGTTAACTTCTAATGTTCTCTGTAAATATAAATGTATTATTTCCTCTTATCCCAGACCTTATCTCCCAGACTATAGTATATTATTAGACCTGTATTTTTTGTATTGTACCTGAATTTTGAAAAGGGAGGTATTTATTTTGACCTCTATGATAATTTCTGTATTAACCTGTAACATAATTGTATGTGAAAATGTTTTTTGTTATTTTTTGCACGGAGCTTATCTCCCCGGGCCTCTACTGAAAATGGACATATATCCAATTAGACTAGCCCGGTCAACAAATGTAAAATAAATAAATAAATAAATAACAAAATGAACATTTGATATTCAGCTTGAATAACTGTACTGATTAATTTATTTGCATTTGTGAACCCAGACAGTCTGGCAATTAGCAAAGAAGATTAAGGTTATGATCTTTCTGCAGAGGCTTTAATTCATTCATTTTGCATTTGTCTGTTGTGTGACTCTGAGCAAGTCACTTTACCAGTCTGAAAAAGTCCATGTTGATCGGTGCTGCAAGATGTAAAGGAAATACAGCATTTGTGTGACTCGCACAACTCTTATGGTAGGTCAGAGTAATGACTTTAGTGTACTTAGTTTAAAATTTAGTTGCATATTGTTTGTTTGATTTTCTCATAAAAGGTAACTTAAAGTTTCTTTAAATTCTGTGGTAACTGATTTTGATCATTCTTTTCTTTTAGAATTCTTTATTCATCTGTAGGTGAACATGGATTCCTTAAATGGATATTCCATTAATGATTTGCTAAAGCACAATTATCTTGTACACTGCATTAAATGAATGTATATTTAAATGTAACACTTAATAACACTAGTGATCTATGTGCCTCATGTCAAAAGCTGCAGGATTTATTTACCATTAGTCATAAATCTAGATTTACTGATGATGATTGCACTTGTACAAGTGGGCACACCTTGGTAAACTGCTGTTACACATATTATTGACTGTACTGATGAGATATGTAATATTAGGCAAAATGCAGATAGAACACATTTAAGAAAGGACGTATCTATTATTAGTAAAGCTCACTCAACCCCTATTAAAAATAGGACTACTAATGACAACTTTGGAATTCAGGATGCAAGAAAACTTGCCTGCAAGTCTATTGTCACTGAAGGGGCAGAGCCAAGGTATTTAAATGGCCCAGAAATTTGTGTGTGTCACTTTTGTGGCCAGGTCTGTGCGCTTCACTTTGGTGGCCAAGAATCTGTGTGCTTCACTTTGGTGGCCAGGAATCTGTGGGCTTCACTTTGGTGGCCAGCTTGTCTGTGCTTGTTTCCTGGTGTCGCTTCATATGTCCAGTTGGTTTTGGTTTGACAAGCACTTTTGAAACATTGAACACTGCCCGTTGTTGGTGCTGGCAGGACCATGCCCCTGCTTAAGCAGCCATTCACTACGTAAATGATTACTTGGTAAGAGGAGAGGTGGAAAGATGGTACTTCAGAATGTATGCAAATCTTAATGGATTTGTGCACTGAATGGGGAGTACCTCCTGCAGTAGACAAACTAGATGGCCCCACCCAAGTCATTCACTTATTGGGCTTGGTAATTAATGCCCCAACGTCAGCATTTAAATTACCCTTTGACAAGCTTTAGCTGCTAAGCTCTAAAATTGACAGCTTTCTACTAGCCAAGAAGGTCAGAATCAGTGATGTCATGCAGCTACATGGCTTACTTAACTTTGCTTGCAGGGTCATTTGACCAGGCAGATCCTTTTTTAGATCTCTATCCAATTTACTGAAAGGCAGGAGATGCAAACACCATTGGGTTCATCACAGCTAGTACCAAGAAGGACCTTCACACTTGGAAGACCTTTCTAAACCAATACAATGAGATTATACTTTGATAGAGCCCATGGGTTTCTTCCGATGCACTTTAGCTTTTTATTGAGGCAGTTGCAGACCTAGGGATGGGTGGATACTTTTAGGGTAGCTGGTCTTCAGCTAGATGGCTTGCCTCCTGGTCTGAAGAAAGAAAAAGAGACATAACTTTTTTAGAAATACTCTCAGTCTGGGTAGCCACTCTAATTTAGAAAGACCATTTCACAAACAAGAAGGTCATTTTTTATTCTGACTACCAAGCTGTAATACTAGTCTTCACAAAGAGATCATCCAAGTCCAGAGTGGTACATTCAGTTTCAAGGTTGTTACTTTTATTAAGCTTATAGATCAATTTGAGCTATACCATTCAACTCATTCCTGGAAAGCACAATGGCATAACTGACAGTTTATCCCACTTTCAGATTTCCTGGTTCTACCAGTTAGCTTCACAAGCACTTCAGGATAGGGCACATATACCTCTAGAGATCTGGTTGGTTGGTTGGTGAGGGCTTGCCAGCATTCTTCTATCCAGCTCCTGGGCTCTGAACACTAAAAGGCCTATTCCTCATCATTAAAGTTTTTTATGGATTTCTATAAGGGCTGCCATGGCACAGCAGACATTTGTCTACCCAGTTGTAATCCAATTTCTGATACAGAGGTGTCTCTTCAGAGATGCTCTCACTTCTGTTCATATTCACATATCAGTCTTGGTAAGGCTGGCTTTCTCCTTAGTTTTACCTGACGTCACCAATCATTGGTTAGTCACCAGATTGATCAGAGGCTGGATGAATATGAAGGACTTATTCTAAGGCCCCAGAAAAGCTACAGGGATCTACTTTTTAGGGCATGTTATTAAGGGTGTGTTCTAGACAGATGATAACTTTTGTTCATCCATACCTTGGGCAACTATTTTCACTTGGTCAGTGAATTAAAATGATATCATATCCTGACATGATATCATTTTAATAAAATATTTTGTTCTAATCTGGTTGAAAAGATCATAGATGGATCAGGGTAGCCATGGTCAATAAGTGCATTTGGAGAAGAGCAGGTCTTTCATGAAATGCCCTGTTCACATCCTTACAAAAATTAGTGAATTACATTACTGCTTTTCATCCAATTTTTTTGTTTGAAACCTGGCCATATAATCACACCCAGTGAAGTTAATAATACTTTACACAAAGCATTGTCTTAGCTTGCCATCCCTGGAGTACGTTATTAATCTCACTTGTTCAGGATATACAGGACATGGGTTGTCGTGGTGGTGCAGCAGTTAGCATTGCTACCTCACAACAATAGGTTCTCTGGTTCGATCCTTGGCTTGGGTGCCTTCTGCGCAGAGTCTGCATGTCTTCCCTGTGGTCGCATGGGTTCCCTCTGGGTGCTCTGGTTTCCTCCCAAAGGTGAATTGGACACTCTAAATTGGTCCTAGGCATGCTTGTGTATGCCTTTTGTGGAAGGTTGGGTGCTGGGCTGGCAACTCAACACTGTAAAACTCCACTGCCAATCCTGAGCAGACAGGTGATCCACTGTGGTGACCTCTAACTGGGAAAAGCCAGAAGAAGTTCAGGACAGCAGACCTTCCATTTGAGAGACATCTGAAGCAGGACATAAAAACAAAGGGGAGATGGAAAGGAGATGCCTTTCTTTCTTATATTAGAAACTAACATCATCATTTTTGCTTTTCAGGGATGAGGGCACTCTCTTATTCAGAGAGTGAGTGCAAGGGCAGCAATTCACCCAAAATGTTTAAATTGTTTTCTGGATGACAAAATCTGTTTAGTTCATTGGGCAGGTTACCCAGATTTATCTTGGTTTTGGTGGTCGGGAATCTGGCATCAGTTAACTAGCAGTTGGCCTGAACCTAATGCCCTGATCATACACCAGGGAAGAAATGATCTGACTTTAGTTCTAAAGAAGATCTTATTGGTTAGGAGTGTATCAGTCCTAGCCATTTTATGCTCCTGTCATCCAAATGTGGTGATCTTTTGGCCCAACTTGGTTCCTAGTCTCCATTGGAAGTGCAGTATTAAGCCAGCTACCATAGAACTGTCAAGGCCCTTTTATCAATCACCACGTAGCTCAGAAAGCAGGATCTATGGGTGTATATGTGATCAAAAATGAGGACTTCACAAAGTCAGATAATGACTTTTATGATGGTGATGGCACACACTTAAATAACCTGTGCTTTGATTTATTCAGTTTACAATTAGCTCTTACTGTTAGAGATATTTTAGGCCAAAGTCTTAGTTGAAACTGTCAATTTCCTATTGTTTAGTACTGTCTATATTTTTTTAAAGTCAATGTCAGACTTTCTATACAATTCCATTTGTTAGCAATGTTATCCACACAACTTTAGGTACTTACAGTAATTACTCCTATGAAGGTTTTATTAGAGGGAACAGCATGCACAAGCATGCTGGTGGGTGGTCGCATAGTAGCTGTGACCCCCTTGTATTTTCCCTTTATAGTTAAGTGGCCTCTTTTAGGAAGCATAGGGCAGGAAGCCCTACAAGTTGGGAATCCTATGCTTTGTGATATAGGGGCAAAAACAGGCAGCCTGATTTTTGGTGGGCAATGTATCACATCCAAAGCTGCTTGCTTTATGCACTTGCACATTAACTGAGGGGCTGGCAAAGGCCAGGTAACACAAACGGACTTCTTAGGTGTGTCAAGCTTTAGTCTTAGCTGATGTTGCAGTTTCAATGAGGTTGTGATATCTGATGGTTTTACTTAATGCCGATTATTAAGACAGTTGCAAAAGCAATCCGATGAGGTTATTGACTCTTATTAGAGGGACAAGTATTCAGCAGTCTGAGAATTCCAAGCATGTAAAAGAAAATAAGAAAAGAAAGAAAGAAAAGCAGACGTTCACAAAATAACAAGGAAGAAAAATAAATTGATTAATGTTTATAATGCATAGAGAATATAAACTAAAAGGGGCACTGCTTTTTCACCGTAGCAAACAGATTACAGGGAATGATATCATTGTTCAACCAGAAAACATTTAGTCTATAGAACAAGGCATTGCTTTTCCAACAGAGAAAGTAGAAAAAAGAGGCAATGAGCAAGAGAAAAGGTAGAAATCAAAACCGAACTTGGACAGACTGAAGACCATTACTGTGACTGAAGGTGACAACATGGATCAAGCTGAGCAAGTACAAGGACAGCAACACCACAATTGTATTTGGAAGCACAAAGACAACGGAATGAGAATTGTGTGCTTGCAAATATCATAAGCAATGAAAGCAGTGGGGTTCAGAAGACTACTGGTGATGAAGATCATTCCTTTGAAACAACTGACAAAACAGATACTACTGAATTAGAAGTTGGAGATTCTTCAGATCTGGTCAGAAATTATATACTTTTAACTGGAGATTCATTTATTAGAGGTACTGATACTTATATTTGCATAGAAGATAATGAACATTGAATAGTGTTATGCTTGCCAGGAGCATAAATACAGGATGTGAGAAAGGCCTTAGAATGTCTCTGGAAGTATGGAGCTGTTTTTATTCATGTTGGTACAAATTAACTCATCTTTAAGGACTCTCTGGCTGTTAGTAGAAGACTTACAACCCTCTTAGATAGCATAGCTTGTACAGGTATTAAGACTTATTTTTCACAAATAACACATACAAAGAGAGTCAGGTCAGCATGAATGAAAGGATCTTTTTAGTTAAATACTTTCATGAAATAATGGCCCATTTAAAAAAAATGGAAATGTATAGAATAGCCATACCTAATTTTGGGCCCACGTGTGTTTATACAGGATGGTGTGCACTTGTCAAGACAAGGGAAGATAATTTTTGCAGCACATATATTGCAATGTTTAACACAAGACAGAGTTTTTGCCAGGTCAGAAGTTTAGCAGTTCACAGACAGCAACATTTGATGTATCCCTGGTGGTTGATAATGCTAAGAGCATTAGTAATAAAGTTATTTTACTGGAAAACTTTCTACATTCCCACAAGACTAATGTTGTTATTGTTTGTGAAACGTGGTTAAAGAACAATGACTGGAAACCAGTTCTGTCAGGGTATAAATGTCTTTGCTGTAACAGACATTCTAAAAAGAAAACAGAGGTGTTATTATATGGATTAAAGATAGTTATGAGACCTGTGATTATTACATGTTTAGTGATAACACCAATACTGTAGATTGTGTAACTGTGACGTAAAGACATCCCTGGAACATATAACAATTATCGGAGAGTATAGACCACCAAAATCAAGTGTTGATGACCTAGATGAATTCATGCATTTCTCGCATGAAACACAGGATGGAAAAATAATAGTGGTATGGAAATTAAATTTACTAGAAAAAGACTGTAATAACATTGATTCAACATTAGTAAGGAAATTATTCACAGGAACAGCAATTGTTTCAGATTGTTAAATAGCCTACCAGGGAATGGAACATAGTACACATTTTTGTGTTCCTAAAGAAATGCTAGTACTTCATCAAGTTTTACCACTGTTGATGTGCAGTGATCATGGCATTATAAAGCCTAAATTGCTGCTAGATAATTCTGCCAAAGTGAAATGTAAACTATGCACTGAAGATAAAGAGAGAATATGGAAGCAAACAGTCACAATGTGGCTCCACAAAGGCGGTAATACATTGTCCTAGCAACATCCAGAAAACTTCAAATGTTGAAATTAAATTAGATTATATTGTAAAAGAACTGCACTAACTGGACCCAGACAAAGCACAGGGAGTAGACAGACGTAATAATAATGACCTGAGAATACTACAGCATGAACTTATAGTATCATTGTATTTGTTATTCACTGGGTCATTAAGCATGGGGAGATTCCTCAAGACTGGAGACGTACTTTATAAACCTATCTTTAAGAGAAAGGTGAACAAGACAAACCCAGGGTCATATAGACCTGTAAGGTTACTTTCATGTTGTGGAAAAATAATATGGAAAGATAATGGAGAAAGTTATTTTGGATAAATTATTGTCAGAACTGGAAAGGTTGAGACTTGAAACCATATATCAGCATGCATATGCTGAAAATAGACCAGTAACTACCTGTAACACGATCTTCTTCTTTTTCTTTCAGCTGTTCCCATTAGGGGTCGCCACAGCGGATCATCTGTTTCCATTTCTTCCTGTCCTCTGCATCTTGCTCTGTCACACCAGCCACCTGCATGTCCCTTCTCACCACATCCATAAGCCTTATCTTAGGCCTTACTCTTTTCCTCTTACGTGGCAGCTTCATCTTTAGCATCCTTTTCCCAATATACCCAGCATCCCTCCTCACCACATGTCCAAACCAACGCAATCTTGCCTCTCTGGCTTTGTCTCCAAACCGTTCAACCTGGGCTGACCCTCTAATATACTTAGTCATAATCCTGTCTACCCTTGTCACACCCAGTGCAAATCTTAACATCTTTAACTCTGCCACATCCAGCTCTGACTCCTGCCTTTTTGTCAATGCCACTGTCTCCAACCCATATAACATAGCTAGTCTCACTACCCTCTTGTAGACCTGCCCTTTCACTCTTACTGGTACTCGTCTGTCACAAATCACTCCTGACACTCTTCTTCACTCAGTCCACCCTGCCTGTACTCTCTATATAATAACAACTATGAATGAACTATAAATGAAAAATTATGCTGTGATATAACCTATACAGTCATAACTTCCCCATTTGGCAGAGTCATACACAAAACACTGATAAATCAATTAGAACAACCAGACATTGATGCAATCTTGATAAGATGGATGGCTGCATGGCTTACAAATAGGACACAGCAAGTATCACACAGCAATTGGACAGGTGAAATTCTAGGTTACAGTCAGGGTGAACCACAGTGCACTGTTCTAGGCCTTTACTTATTTAGGTTGTTTCTTACAAATCTATCTTTTTCATCTGAGGTGTTCTATATTCTGTATGCAGATTACTTAAAAATGGGTAAACTGATTACATCTGTTACAGATAGGGCATATTTGAAATAAAGATCTTGACTAAATTGACCATTGGACACAGGAGAATAATATGCTGATAAACACATAAAAAACTAAACACTTGAGATTTAGGAACCATAGATTGAAAAGTGAATATTTAATACAGTACACAGTGATAGAAACTGTAGATTCATTTAAGGACCTAGATATATGGGTAAATCCAGCTTTAAGTTTTTCTAATCATATCAGCCAATTGATTGACAGTTATAGAACTATAGGTTGTGTAAAAAAGATTTATAAAGTCTTTGAAATCAGAAATGATGAAATCATTGTTTGTTAGTTACATTAAACCCAAACTTGAGTATGGAATAGCAATACAGAAACCTAATAAGAAAAGAAGTGTGAGTAAATTGGAAAGAGAATAGTGGAAATATATCAATGGCATCTGTGGGTGTGAAAATGTAAGTTATTATGAAAGACGATATGAACTTGTACAGTGTCGCATACAGACATTTAAGAGGAGACCTTATTCGGGTTTACAGGACATTTACAGACAACTTCCTCTGGGAGTGTTTGGGGTCATCAAAAAATAACAGACAATCATTAGAAACCTATGTAAGAGATTATATTGGAATGAGAGGTGCACTAATTGGTTCTATGACAGCATAGTTGATGCATGGAATACACTAACAAATTACAGTAAAGCAAGCACTAGTTTGAATATTTTTAAGAACAACCTGGACGCTTATTTTGGGAATAACTGTTCTGATACAGTGACTGGCAAGAAGGACATCACTGCTCATGCCTGAAATATTTGTATGAACATATGTCTGTACCCCATTTCCCCAGTTAACAAAGACATACATATGATATACAAATCTGTTGGACAGAAGGCACATAATCATGTCAGAGAGAGATCTGAAGGTGTTTTCATTAACATGAACAGTAGAGGGTAAAGGAAAAGACAAAAAGACTGATTGCTCATTTGATCTACAAAAGTAACTCTTCATACAGGGGGGGCTATGGAGCCATACAATGGACTAGTGGAGTAACTCTTCATACATGAGGACTATGGACCCATACAATGGACTAACAAAATGGGTGGTATAGAGGGTATCCAGGAAGGCATTTAAGAGGGCATACGATAGATGGTTAAGAGATGAACAGGATCTTAGGAAATGAGGAGAGGCAGGCCACTCTCTTGTTCTGTTGTTAGGCAAAAGTAATACAATATTCTATCATGTTACTTTGGTTCATAATAAGATGTTTAAGTGGCACAGCTCTCCTCCCATGTTTACGTTCATAGGATCAATAATTACCTGACTGAGCTTTTTTTATTCTTTATATTTCACTCTGTTCTCTTTCATGTTCCATTCAGCATTTTATTCCATCTAGCTGGTATTAACACTTCTGCTGACCAGTTTTCATTTTTAGTTTTGGCAGCATTTTCCATCACATTCCATTCTAACTCCTTTGCATATTTTTTTATCCTCTTCATACAGAATCATATTACTAGGAAGCCTTCAGTTGCTCCATATAACTCAACATCACTTCCTCAGCCTCACCTTGCAAGCTGCTGGAGATTTACATCAGATGTTCACCCACAACCACCACTACGCTACCCACCATTTTGGGAATGCAGAAAACTCCCCTGAAAAAAGTAGGATAATTTCCTAGTGTTTTGCACCCTCCCTGCCTGGGAATTTTGTCTAGTCTACTAAATATCTGCTTCCTATTACCCTTCTTTGCAGAACCCTCCATCATCATCATCTCTAATTAACTAGTTCCATCTGCTTTAATGGAAAGTATAATTCCTATAGACTTGTGTGCCTGCTACAAAAAGTACCTGCTACATACAAGGCTATATTTGAGTTTAAGCCATTATCTGCTGTGTCTTGATGGCATATCATCACCATGACACTTCTTCCCTAAACTAAATGTTTCAAATTAGAGCTCAGTGCTGAAAATTCAGGACCTTGGGTATAGGCATATAACTAAATATTTCATATTTTTACTCCCATGTGCTATTCATGATTAGCAAAGCTCAGATTTCAGAGATAAAAATGATTTATCTTCAGTATACCAAAATAGCTGTTTGTAAGAATTCACTACATATTTCCATGTGTGCAAAGGAGACTGACGTGACTGTGAACTGTATGTAATTATATTGGTGTTTTCCAGTGATATTGCCATGTGCCTCAAGTAAAAAAATAACTTGTCTGTAACTGTGATTTTCTTACCTGAGGGAGATGAAATTCTTTACAGGTTGAAACATTTTTATGTCTTTTTGGAGCTTTTCTTTCTAGCCACCATTGAACATGGATTATATGCCTTACGGCTCTCCAGGCCCACAAATGGAAATACAGCAGTACATATTCATTGAAGCCCAGTATCAAATGAGCAGTTACTGCCATTTTCTATATCTGACTTGGAAGCTTTACAACATTTGAGTTAATTATATTAATTGAGAGATACAGGGGATAGAGCTCACTGCATGAGGAGTGTAGGAGTCTTTGCTCCAATGGAAAAAAAATGAGATAATCATTGCCAACTTGAAGATACAACTTTGATCAGTCAGATGCTATTGAAAGTGAATAATTTAATGAACTATGCTCCATTTAGCTGCACTAGGATGCTGGTTGGTACAGAAAGTCCAATCATGTGTGTAACACACATTGATCGAGAAGCTCTTAGCTTTGCATGGGGAGTGCATAAGTTCCACTTGTATCTTTAATGGAGAAAGTTTACATCAGCAATTGGCCAACAGCCACTAGTTTTATCTTCTTCAGTCTCATGGAAGACATTTCAGAAAAGACTGCAGTCACTATGTATAAAGGAATTAACAGTGTAATGCAGACAAGTTGTTTCCATAATATTATTTGGAAATCCATAGCAGACGTGCTCTGGGTAGCATTAGATGTGTTATATGCAACATTTCTGGCACAACTCCCCATCATTGTTACAAACATTTACAAAAAAGTGAAATGTTTCAGTGGTGTCCAAGATATATGAGCTTGTATTTCTCAGTTGGCCAAGGAGTGAGTAATGAATGACATCCTGCTTTTGCAGCATCAAAGGAATAATATTCTGTGTGCCAAGGCATGCCAGTGTGTGGATCCAGGGTATCCATTTATGAGAGACTGCAGTCCAGAGCACTGTAGACATTCCATGAAAGCACTTTGGCTAGCGAAAATAGGATCTTTTGCAAGAATTTAAGTTTGATGCCCTGGAACAGACAAACAGATTAAATAACTTACTCACAAATGTGTTGGATACCAGGTGTTATGGAATGCACTTCTAACAGCACTGATTCTTTACTAAGAGAAGTCAGCAGTGCAATGATAGTATGCATGTACAGTCTTTGCAGAATTTTTGCATTACATTTGCTTCTTATGCTACTGAATACTCATTCAGAGTGGACTTAAGTGGTCCACATGGGATTAATTACTTCACTGGAATTAAATGTAGTTATAAAGACAATCCCCCAGATTTAATAAAGTCTGTGTAGGCATAGTGTAGGACCTACATGGAAGTTACCATGTCTGTGTACTTGGTTACCCCTTGGTAGCGAGCCATGCATATTAATGATGGCACGTTGCTGAGGGAGAGCTGTGAAACACGATTATTGAATCAGTGTAGGGAGTTTGTCACTAACTGTGTCCAAAGATGAGTAATACACCCCGTGCACTGTCCAAGTGATGGTAGCAATGTATTTAATTTTTTTTCTTAAAGTTTGCGTGGCATGGTGTGCAGCAATTGACACATGCCAGACATCTAAAAATAGAAACCGGATGCATTTAATTTTTGATTCAAAGATCAAGTTTAAGCATAGCTTAGCAGGTTTGAATGGTGCGGCACAGTACTTAGCAGTGCTTAAACTTGTCTCAGAGGTATATGTAAAAGTATAGCAGCATTCCACATATCCATGTAGACAAGTGGATAGAGTTACAGCCTTATGTGCAGTGGGCGCGAGGTTTGAATACATGGAAGGGAAATTAAGCAATTATTTTCAAAATATAAAGTATGCCAATTATTTTTAAATCATGATCTGCTGCACTCAGCTAAGCTCTGCTAAGCCTTGCTAAGCCATAATAAGCACTGCTTAAACAACCTTTGTGTAGGGACTGCTTGGCAGTGCTTGGCACCATTTGGCTGTTCTTAGCTAGTCTGTGCACTGTTAAGCATTGCCAGTTTAACCACTGCTCAGGTCAGCTGCATGGGTTTGCATGGTGCCAAGTGATTAGCCACATTTTTAAAAACTGCCCAATGGCATGTAATGGTGGGAAAACAGGCTATATTAAGCACAACAGGTGAGAATACAGCATAATGACAAAAAATAGATAAACAGGTTGACCATGGCTGAAAAATCCAAATATACATTCACTTTCAGCAGAATATTCTTTAACAAAAAACAAAAGTAAGCGCTTTCATGATCTAAAACAGCTAATCGCTTCTTCAGACTCATTAAAGACAGTTAAAGCATTGGTACTGTTTCTTTAAATAAAGACTTTGGTGAAACTACTGACGTCAATGCCAGACATGGATATATAGAACCATCCAAGACTGAAAAAGGTGAAGCCATGAATGAAACCTCTTCACTGACTTCCACCATTAGAACTGTGGAAAATGAAACTAATTTAAATTCATAAGTTTTTTTGGAACAGAGAGAAACCACGCAAACTTCCATTCTTCCTTTTGTATTAAAAAAGGCATTACCTATAAGGGCAGATCGAGCAGCAAAAACCGGAGAGAGAGAACGCGACAACAGAAGGAACGGGGAAATGCTTCCAACATAATGACAACCAGGAGCAGAAACCAAAAGACTTGGTAATTAATCTATCTAGCCTTTGTTTGACTGATGCACAAACTTCTCTTTTGAACAGGGGTTTAAATTTCATCCCGGCACAAAGAACAGTATTAATAGATGTATTAAAAGAACTGAAACTATTTTCTCGTACTTTGACATTGAAAACTGTTTTTAAAAGTACTGGAACTCATAGAACTGAAAAAATTTTTAAACAACCTAGTGTATATGTTCCAAAAATACACCCAACTGTTGAAACTTTCACTAATATTTGTGGGAATGAAATTAGAGCAATTTATGCTAAAAATCTTCCATCTATGTTTCATAATTTGAATAAATCAGAAACCGAAGCATTAACACAACTAAGAGAATCTCACAGTATTGAGATAAGGCCTGCTGACAAGGGGGGTAGTATTGTTGTAATGGATAAAGTATTTTACTATGAGAAAATGATGGAACTTTTAAATGATACGGAAACCTATGTTCAAATCAATGAGAGACAAATAAAAGGTATAATAGAGTATCTGTTTATATATTTGATTTGTTGATTACTACACAAATATCAGAGGAGCTATTTGATTATTTTCAGATAGACTATCCGACCATTCCTGTTATTTATGGCCTACCCAAAGTTCATAAACATATTAATCAGCCCCCCATGAGACCTATTGTTTCTAGAAAAGGATGGGCAAAGGCAGCCATCTCTATTTATGTTGAAAAAAACTTACAAATAGCCCTTAGCCTATGTGATACCATATTAAGGGACACTAAAGAATTCTTGAGATTGTTATATAATAAAACAAGAAATCTGGATAGAGATTGCATGTTTGCAGCTATGGAGGTTACCTCATTATTTACAGTAATACCTAATAAATGGGGTATTGAAAGAATACGTGATATCTTGAACTTGAAGCAGGTTTATCAGAATGCAAAAACCAATTTGATATGTGAACTACTTGACATCGTACTAGAAAACAATGTCTTTATGTTCAATGGAAAATTCTATTTACAGAAAAATGGCGTAGCGATGGGGACAGCATGTGCAAACAGCTACGCCAATTTGGCATTGGCAGCTTGGGAAAATGAACATGTGTTAAATAATAATATGTATGCAGATAAAATTATATGGTACATACGTTTTGTAGATTATTTTTTTTTATTGTGGGGAGGTACAACTGAGGAATTACAAGGGATGATAGAATATCTACATAATACTACTGAGTTTCTTAGATTTACAAGTTAATACTCTAAGGATTTTATAGAATTTTTGGATGTCTTAGTAAGAAAGACAGATTTAAATGAAATAACTACAGGGATGTACAGGAAACCCACATGGAGAAACAATATTTTACATAAATCGAGCATGCATCCTACATTTGTACATAGGAATGTTGTAAAAGGACAGTTTATGAGAGTAAGTCGGCTGTATAATACGAACACAGGCCTTAATGATAGAATAAAAATATTAGAGGAGGAATTCATAGCCAGAGGCTATAACAAAAAAGATATAGATAATAGTATTCAATTTACAGTAGAAAATAGAGATGGCAGATGTAAACCTTTCTTTTCAGACACTATAGAGGGAGACAGAAATATACAAGACACGATCAATATGAAAGTCAGATTTCCTATAACTTACTCTAGTGACATTAGAAGGTTCTGTAATATCATTGAAAAAATTGGAACATATTACTTTCAGATTCTGAGCTACAGAATGTATTAAAAGACATACCTAGCTTTTGTTTTAAAAATGAAAAATCTTTAAAAAGGCAACTTTGCTATAAATCAACATCTAATAAACAACTAAAGCAATCACAAAGGTTAGGGACCTTTCCTTGTAGGAATTATATGGCATGTAAGTACCTATATAATAAATCCACATATAAACATCCCACTTTATAATTCACTATTGATATTAATTTCTCGCTGACTGTAGAACACAGAATTTAGTTTACCTTGGTTTTTGCACTATATGTCACGCTTTTTATATAGGCAAGACCAATAGATGCTTGAAAGAATGCATTCTTGAACATCTCAGAGATATAACAAACAAAAGAGACACAAATGCTTTAGCAAAACATGTAGAAGAACAGAATACAAGACATGTTTTCAACTTTATGGTTATAGAAACAATAAGTAATAATAATAGAGGGGGGATATAAAGAACAGGGTAGAAGAAGTAGAACAGAATGGATTATATTACTTCACGCAGACAAGCCCCCTGGATTAAATAATGCTGTCTCTCTGAAACCTTTTTTTAAAATCTAGACCATTAAAACACTAAATAGTTTAATATTGTTTTATGGTTTTATGTGTTAATCTTTTATATATGTTATGTGTACTATAGGATATTTAAATTGTTTTTAATAGGGTTTAAGGCAGTTAGTTGTATATTTGTTGTATTTGAATTAGTTAACTAATTAGATGATGTCATAGAAAAGTATCATTTGATTAGATATATTTGGTTTAAAAACCAATGCTCTAACTGTCTTTAATGAGTCTGAAGAAGTGATCAGCTGTTTTAGATTGTGATAGCGCTTACTTTTGTTTTTTATTAAAGAATATTCTGCTGAAAGTGAACATATATTTAGATTTTTCAGCCATGGTCAACCTGTTTATCTATTCCTTGTCATTGTCACTTTGAGGTGTAAACCGGGCATTGATTCAGTCTTCTGAACTTTTTTCTGTCGAGAATACAGCATAACCAGTTGGAGTTTGAACTGTGCAGAAACTGGACATTGGAGAGGGTACGTGCTTTCAGGTGCAGTGGTGGGCCATTCTGGAATCCAAGGTCATGGTTGGACTCCTGGTGAAAGACTATGAAGACCAGCTGCTGCAGGGGTAGTTTCAGGGCTCAGGGTGCAAGGCAGAGGCCTGGGACTGGCTGGCATGCAATCTCACCAGTGCTACAGGTATTCCCCGTACAGGTTAGCAGGTCCATCACCACTATGATGACCTGAAGCATCGGAATAAGGATCTTCTGGACACCTGGGTCCAGGAAGTTTGGGCTGGGAATGCCCCACAAGTTTGTAAGTACTGTAAGCATTGTTTTACCATACCTAATCCGAATGTTTGATAGACAGGTATTGCATAATGGTATGCTTCTCTCCCTAAAGCTGCAGAGGAGAGAGCTCACAACCTGCAGGCACATGCAGGGTGCTTGGCCAGATTGCACCATGAGTTTGGTGGGTACAGATTAATTTGCAATCTATAGTCAAATAAGCAAGAAAGAGTAAAGCATTAACGGCCAATAGGTACATACAGTAAAGATTTGTGTATTGCAATGAATGTGGATGTAGGCCTGTACTGCAACAAGTGACAACTGCCAACTATAGTGCAATAAACAGGGAAGACTAAAGAATTAAGCTTGATAATATAAATGAAATAAAGTTTGTACTGCAATAATTGTGGAATTCCAGCTGTATTGCAACATCTGCATTATATCAACTGTTGTACAATGAAGACACAAAACTGTACCATTAACTGCATGAAGGTACTCCTAATAAAGCTGTGTTGTGCAGTGTCTGTGTAAGTAGGGCTGTTTTGCATGAAATCAATTATGACATCTGCTCTGAAATAAAAACACAAAAGAATACCACTACCTGCCTCAAAGTATAGCTAATAAAGAGTGTTATGCAATAACTGTAGATTTAGAGCTGTAGTGCAAGAAATGTATTATGACACCTGTTCTGCACTAACAGTTGAAGCAATAGTATGAACACCCAAGGTATATTGTGTATATCAGGTTTGTCTTGTGTTAACCATTGCATTTCAGCTATATGTATTCATGCTCCAAGGTACGGTGCTGTAGGCAAGTATGACAGTCTATTTGCTGTAGACTGCAAATATACTATCTGCAACTATATATGGGTGAGGTAGCCAACCCAATAATCTGATATGGTTTGTAGACTTCACAGATATTTTCCACCCACTAACAGTATATTGTGTATACCTGCATTCTATGTAGTAATGTATAGTTTACCTAGTATGTCTGTCATGCATGAATCTCATACATGTGTGTTCAACTGTCACTGGAGTCTAGTATAAAACTATAGTACTATTACCAGGTCATATTTTGGTTCCAGGTGAACTCTAAATAAATATCAGTCAGCCAGTAGTCAGAAGTGGCTCAGTAGCTCAGTTTGTTAAACGCTCTGTCTCAAGTGCATTTTGCCACACACAGACCAGGGTTCGAATCCAGTGCCAAGTAGTAATAAATATTACTGCAGTTACGTATTGATGACAGATGTTATCTCCACAGGAAAGACAGGTAAATTGGTGAAATAGCCCTTATTATGAGTAAATAATTTGTGTTCAGCTGTAATAGATGGTTAACAGTATTGACCAGGAATGTGATAAGACTTCATAAAATAAAGGCAAAAAGTACAATAGTAATAAAATAAAATAAAATAAATAAAATGTGTAATCTTGGTATGGATGTATGCCTGGAGTGTCTGTGAAAGTTTGCTGAAGGTCTAACCCCATGCCTGCCAAGGACAGCATGATAGTTGTTTACTCTCTGTATTGTACACATACATGTCTCTCAAGTGTCACACTGTCATGGACTGCAATCACTGTTGCATAATCCTTCTGTCACAGATGTATCATCAACATGATTATGTCAATAGCACAGACACACTACATCAGTCCACAGTACACCTTGGTAGTTATATAGGTCCACCTGATGAGTAAGTGTTTTCTGTAGTTGTGTACCTGCAGGTGTTACTGCTTGGCCTATACTCTCCCATGTGGATAGCTTGAGAGGTATGTACATGCTACAGCAGCTATAGGACACTGTTATACATAAAGGAAGCACACACCTGTAGAGTATATAGCAGTACTGTTGTAAAGTATATAGCCTATACTGGTATTAATGGACTGTATATCTCTCTCTCCCTACCCCTTAGTCTTCATCTAAATTTATTATTGTTATACATTGATTATGGTTTACTATTAACATATGTTGTTCTTTAAACTTTATTTTGGGGCATGTGTTTTGTTATTGTTATGTATTACAATGGTTGCATATTGACATGTCTTGTTGAATTACCTATGCTGTTGGCCTTATACCGTAACTGTTACTAGCATGCTATTAATATACTGACTGTTATCTTATTTATTGTTGTGTTCCATATAATATGCATTAATATGTTAATTTTTTTCCAATGTTCTGGCCTGCAGTTACAACTAACAAAATGTTTTGTTCATAACTAACCTATACACATTGCAATACCTCTATCACCACAGCATGACAGGGTAGGCCAGTTCCTGTTGATCCACCTACCCTACCTCAGCCGGCTATGGCACTGGGTGCCAGCATGCCTGGGACCCAGGCTGGTGGTGCTCCCTTTGCTGGCCCTGCAGCACCCTCGGGTGGAACCTGGGAATGGTGGTGGTGGGGTAGTAGTCACCCAAGATCAACTACTTGCCATGGTGTGCAGGATTGTGCATAGGAGCTATGAACAATGCCTTCACCAGATTGAAAGCAGACTTAACCTGGTGGGGCCTGGTGGCCCTGGTGCTAAGTCTCCAGTACAACCACCTTTGGGGCAGTGAAGGAGCAGTGTTGACTGCCCATCGATGGAGAGCTCAGTCACGCTGCTGCCGTCTGGGGTCACATGCATCTCTGACTCCACAACACCCTCCCTGTCCAAGATGTTTACCCCATGTGTGACATGCTGCCCCTGTATGCTGCCTTGTCTGTCTTCTCTGTCTGAAAATGCAACCTGTCCTATTCAACTTACCTCCCCACACATAACTGCATCCCTTCCCCAACATTCCACTCTCTCCTTAAAGAAAAAAAATGTGCTCCTGTCCCACAAAAAAAATATTGCCCCATACATAGCTCTCCATTTTGCAAGTGTCCACTGGACACAACTAATTAGGTCCAATTGGCTTGACCTCATATTTATGTTGTCCTCACCCTGCTCTCTGGGGCTTGAGGGTCCAAATTCATGTACAAAGTCTTTAAAAATTGCACAGCTGTTGGTGTACAAGAAATGTAAAGCAATGGTCCTTTCCTATACCTTTCCTGCACAACCCTACTTGCCTTTCAGTATGTTTTTCCTCCTGCTTTCCCCATTTCACCACTGTCTTATCACCCCCTTTTCCTTTTCTTTTTTAAGTTTTAGCATGGGTTTGCAGAGAGCTAAGTGGTGCAACCTGCTTAAATGTGCTTAAAAGTACCTTAATGATCTTATGTGTTTCTCACAGTGTTAGACACATCTGCAAATTAATCACCCCTGCCATGGCACAAACGCAGGTCCCTGTAAACTAGAGCATAGTCTATTAGCCCAGTAGGCCACTCAGCTCTGAGTTAAAGCAAGTGGTTCCAGCAAAATATACTGATTGCCATTGACAGACTACAAGTACATATAATGGGAAACACGTGAGTGTACTTGGGACTGTGATGCAAACACTACACCAGTACACAGCCAAATAAATAGTAATGGATGTACATGAGGCCTCACACTTCATAGCCTTCAGAAAACACATGCTAATGCAAAACATGTTAATCTATCAATTCTAAATTTGTAAGAGCAATATTTATAGATTAGAAAGAATCCTAAATTTGTCACCATGGCAGAAGCTGTAGGCTAAAATAAACTATAAAACCAAATATATGAAAAACTTTAATTGTAAAACTTCAAGTAAAAACAACAAACAAGCCTAAAATGATGAGTGCTTTTGGTGTAACTCACCTTCATCAGATCTAAGTATACAAAAGTTCCTGTTGTTTAAAACAAAAATAAACAGCCAATCATATTGCTAATATTGACCATACCTTCTTTCCACAACTAAGAAAAGAAAAGTAGGAATACATTCAGGAAGTAGCACATTACTTTGAGTAAATGCCCAATCATAAGTTGGCAAAAAATTCATCAACTAATCACTAGGAGCATATTGAAACTAACTGAATAACAAAATGGTAAATAAAACAAAGGCATAATTTCTATTAAAATCATAAGCTTTGCATCATATCTTGGATCACTTGTTTGAAAATTATAAGCACTTATTTAAAAAAAATGAGCTGATGCATTCATTAAATAATTGTATTCCAAATATGATCATTAGAACAGTAAGAAATGTTAATTTTGTCTGCCCGTCTTCACAAAAGCAGACTAAGACCAACATATGATCACCAAAAACATCTTATTTTCATCTACCCATTATGCATGGCTGCAGGTACAAAACCATATAAAAAGTAAAATTAAAGCAAAGCAAGTAATGCTTGCAAATATATTCATCCGCTAACAAAGTAGTGGGCAGGGATGACATAACAACTGTGAGCTTCTTGTCCTGTTGTAAAAAACAGTTGAGGAAATGCTGCCAATATTTATCATCAAATCCACCTGCATTGTGCAGCTACGGGGGAACAAAATAGAGCACACTTCTAAAAATAAAAAAAAACAAACAACAAAGTGGTGGCTTTAATAAATGAAAAATAAGGGATGCGTTAAGACAACCAATCACTGACTAACCTAAGGCAGTCAACATCTTAGCTAAAAACTTTTACTCAAATATATTGAAAACAGATCTTGTATATTAATAGATTGTCAGATAGTGCTGTTAAGGTGGATGACATCAGCAGGCCTTGTAAAGGAGGACAATGGAGAGGCTGGCAAGTAGTCACAGAACCATAAAATCAATAACCATTGCACAGACATAGGCCAGATGGGTATGTCTGCATTGCTGTAGGAAATACATCTACACACACACACACACACACACACACACACACACACACACACACACACACACACACACACACACACACACACACACACACAAAGTAGCTGATGTGAGATTCGAACCCCTACTCACCTACTGTTACACACTAGAGCTCACAGTACTTATTGCACATACCACCGGTTATTTTTGTTGTACATGTGGATGCAGCCAGAGTACTTGTGGTCTACAGAAAGTGGCCTTGTATTACTCAGCATGTGTGCCCTGCTGAGTGACCCTGCTTGATGCTGTTATTGTATCTAGTGTCCTAGCAGTGGGATACCTGTTAATACCCCTACTATGTGTGTACAATTACCACTATCACCATGTTTGGCTTGTTGCAGTTTGGTAGGTGGACAATTGGCCATGGCAATAAAGGAAACTTTAACAACAGAAAATGAGGGAGAGGTTCCTCAGAACTGTATAAAGAAGATTATGGGCAACAACAAAGAACCAATTCATATCCGCAGCAGCAGTATTCCGGGTACAAGAAATTTAAAAGAACTTGACTTTGGGGGTAATGTGGACACTGGTTATGTTATTAATTTATCAGGCTATGCCCTAAATGATCATGAAATTGCTGTATTGAATTTGGATCTTAAATTTGTCCCCACGGTTATTATACCGAGATTGTATATGATTAAGAAGGACATATTTTGTTTGATTAGAAAGTTGCATTTATTAAGTTTTTTTTACTTGACTAAAGAAAATGACAATCAATGTACATTGGAGAGGTCAGTAGATACAGATACCAGCTTTCATTCCTGTTATTCAGAACTAGATGAGTTATGTGACATTAATGCCTATTGTAAGTTAGACACAGAGAATGTGCCTTATAAGTCATGGTTTATGCCACTGTTTAAGCATGAGGGTGTCCAACAGTTTTCTGTTATGGTTAAGTATGCAATTGATAACCTTTTTACTGAGTTTGAAAAACACAAAAATCAATTGAAGCATAATTTAACCAAGAGTGAATGGGATGCTTTATGTAAATTGAGTAATAAGAAAGAAATAATTTTTATATCAGCTGATAAAGGCAATAAGTTGGTTACGCCTCATTATAAACATTACTTAAAAATGTGTTATGAACATCTTAATGACACAAATGTATATAAATTAGTCAACACTGAATGTTATCAACAAGTGCCTGTTAATTATAATGAATTACTGATGAAAGGTAATAGACTAGGATGTTTGTTACAAGCTGATACTGAGAAAAAGCTAGACATGACAGGTTGCAAAATGGCAACCTTTTATTGCTTGTCGAAGTTACATAAGCACTTAACTGACCCTCCTGGTAGACCTATAGTGTCAACGTGCAAATATTTTTTAAATAAAATAAGCATTTTGTTACATCATTATTTGTTGAAGATAGTTAAAAAGCAAACATCATATATACAAGATACATTTGATTTTTTGAAGAAAACTGAAAATATTCAATGGGAAGAAACATGTTCTGGCTAGTGATTGACGCTAAAAGTCTCTATACCAGCATTAAACATAAATATGGTATAGAGGCATTAAGATATGCATTGGATCAAGTTCTGTATCTATACATATTGTAGAATTAATAGATTTTTGTTTGAGACATAACTTTATTGAATTTAATGGTACCTTATAAAATCAGTTACAAGGTACAGCCATGGGTGCTCTTTATGCACCCACATATGCAAATATTATGATTGGTTTATTAGAAAATGAGTATTTATATAGAGATGATTTTTTATATTAGGTATGTCCTTCGCTACTATAGATACATAGACAATCTTATTTTTCTGTGCAAAGGGGATAGAAGTCAAGTAGATGTATTCATGGAGCAACTTAATAAGAACAGGTTTGGTGTGATGTTTGACATCTCAGCCTGTGGCCAACAGGTAGTCTTTTTAGATTTGGAATTAAAAGGGATAGATGGTAGAGGTATTTCTACCTCTATGCATAGGAAATTTGAGGATACAAACCATTTTCTCCATGGTTCTAGTTTCCATTCCCTGCATTTACTGAAATCACTACCTTATGGGGAATTTATGAGAAGAAAACGTCTCTGTAATAGTGAAAAAGATTTGAAAATAGAGTATAATAGAACTTTAACTATGTTCATAAATAGGGGTTATAAGGAACATCTTGTAAGGGAAGCACTTGATAGGGTTAAGGTGGCAAACAAGATATATAATAATAGAAGTGCTAACATGAATAATATACAACCCCTTAAGGAACAAAAGCAAATGTATGTGGTTATGACATATGATTTACTGAGTGATACGGTAGTCCCAATTATTAAACAATATTGGGGCTATCTTTTGAAATTTAAGGAATTTGCTGATTTATGCACCAAACCAACATTTTCTTTCAAGAAGGGACGTGGTATAAAAGATAGATTAGTACATAGTAAGTTTCAAGTTCCAAGTGTTAGCATACCGAATGGTTTACATGTCCTAGGTACCACTCCTTGTGGAAAGTGTATTTCTTGTCAATATGTAACATTGAGCTTTCAATATATTAATGGACGAAAATTCAAAGTTTTATCAAATTTTTGTTGTACTACTGAATGTGTTGTATATGCATTGAAGTGCCCATGTAACAAGTTCTATATAGGGGAAGCAAAAGGGCTTTCAAGTCTCTCTTACAAGAACATGTTAGAGATATAAAAAATTGTAAATATGAAAGCCCGCCTGGTTGCACAACATTTCTTAAAATATCATAATGGGAACCCAGAAGCTTTACAGGGCACTATTTTAGAGCATATAGAAAAAAGTAGTTACTATGATGTCAATAGCAAGCTTCTATATAAAGAAGCTTTGCCTATTTTAATGTTTGGCACTTTAAATCCTGATGGCTTGAATATTTCCTGTAATTGGAAAGTTTTAATTTGATTGAATTGTTTAATTAATTGCTTAATTGAAGTAATAATTGTATAAAAAGTGTGATTTGTATGAGTTTTTTATATTCCACTGAAGGCAGCATATGCCGAGGTACTAGAACGTATTAAATTTGTTTTTTTTATTCCTGGACTGGATTGTTGTATTTGCCTATTTTAGATTTGCAGTTCGTGTGGTTTACCACTATCACCATGTTTGGCCGGTTGCAGTTTGGTAGGTGGACAATTGACCAGTGACAATATGGCCTGTCCAAGTCCTGCATTGCAAACATTGCACATTACACCACGTGCTCACTGTTGTCTGTCTACAGGGTGACATTCCACATGGCACAGGGGTCTGTGAGTGAGTGTATTCTGTCATTATGCAGCCTTGGTCTCTTACCATCAGACAACAGTTGTGTGTGCAGGTGCAGATAACCCCAGCATTCTGTGTGTAAGTGGGGACATTCATACATCCACACACACACACACACACACACACACACACACACACACACACACACACACACACACACACACACACACACACAGAGATATACACATGTATGTATATACTTATGTATATATATAACAGGGATGTCAACCTAACTGTAGCTCTGTGTGTGTATTATGGAGATATATGTGGAGAGTCTAAATTAGTCTACACATTTATTTAGCTATATATATATATATATATATATATATATATATATTTATTTATATGTGCCACATACTAATAGATAGGGTAATTCTGTATGAGGAGGATACGGAGAGACAGATACGTATACATAGCTGTCTGTATGCACAGACATATTTCCACATAGGAGTTCTTTGGGCAGATGAGGGATCCAACATGGGCTCAAGTTAGCCCAGTGTGACTGTCAGCACTTACAAGGTGACTCCTGGCCAGACCTACCTGTACTCCAATCCGGGATTTTTTGTGCTACAGCCAACTGGCTGCTGCACCTGATTCAACAGTCAAGCACCTCCATGATATTTTGTCCAAGGCATTCCCTGGCTGTTTGCTGAATGTAACATATCATACATACCTATCAACTGTACAGATTGTAATAGAATGCACAGAGTTTTGTGTCATATTTTTTGTATGTTTTACATAGCATTGTGATTTTCTGGTACATTAGTGGCGCATCATTATAGACTGAATATTAGGAAATGATGTCAGACATTTCAGTTACTCCATACACATCAGGAAATTCATGCTAATGCACTACCTGTTATTCTCTGAACTTTCCACATTTCTCTGGCCAGTAGTTAATCCTTCTACTTATAGTTGGGCCTTTATCTCTCTATTGTTCATGGCGTTGTCCAGCTTTCCTGCTCTAAGTGGTTAAGAGGTGTGATGTGACTGGGGTACATGATGTAACACCACACACAGGGTGACAGTCTTCACACCTCTCCCTGTACATGTTTTTGCAGAATGTCCAGCATTCCACTCCATATGTCTGTTCTGTTCCTCATACAGTTATGTTTATCTGGTAATATACTACTAAATGCAGTCCACTAAATTGTTTTAAGTACTGACACAGTTATGTGATGGCCTTTACACCCTGCTGCTAATCTGACCTGTTGCAACCTGCTGTTATACTAGCCACCTTCTAGGTTACTCAGAGCATGTATACTGTCTGTAGGTTTGACCCTCTGTCTACTCATTTTCTCTGGCTTTGTCCAGCTTTCTTGCAGTAACAGATTTTGGCATTTTGACAGTCTTTGGGACTACTACTATGCGAGTAACTCACATGCAAAAGTTGTAGGTGTGATCAGTTTTGAACCATCACCATCATCAACCATGCTAATGTCTTTAGTCCAGTGAGCCACACCAGCTGTGGCAAAGTGAGGTTGAATTCCTCACACTATAAACAGTATACAGACATACACTGTGACCACTGCTGTGACACCTGTGCTTTGTGGAAAATAGAACATGTGGCCAGGTTCTTTGTGACAGCCCTGGAATTGTGTAGTCTGCTGCTATATCCTTGCAAACATACTGTTACTGCAGTTGTATGTCAACACTGGTGTGTTTGTGGTAGGGGACTCTGGGATTGACAGTCATGCATCTGTCCTATGACCCCACTGTTTGGCATTTCCCTTGTATAATGCAGTGGGGTTTCCAGCCATGTGGCCTAATGCATATTATGGGGCACTCAGCACTGGACAGAGTACCTGTTGTCCCAAGTAGCTGTTAGTTCTTTGCAAGTAGCCCAGTAGTCCACTCTATTCCCTTGAATACATGCAGCAGGTCCATACATATGCTATCATAGTCTAGTACCCTAAAAAAACGAAAAGAAAATGACAAGGACGATGCACGTATGTAAAAATCTTTTAATACTATTCTTGTTAGTGCTTTCATAGAGTATAATACCCCTACTTCATCAGACAAAAAGCAATGAAGCAAGCATTTTATAACCAAGAAAATCACATAATTTAGTCAGCTGACTTCCATAAAATCCAAAATAATCATCAATTTGAAAATATATCATTATATGTAATACTAAATAAGTCAAAACCACTTAACATAAAAATGTACTGTCAGTGGGAAATATTGTTAAAAAGACAAAAAGTAATAACAATATAGTACAACAATACCAAACCTTATAAGAATTATTTGTCCATGGGCTTATATATAAATAATAGATCCTATTGTTCTCTAGGGTGGAAATAACCAAGGAACTTAATTTGTGTTTTAAACATCATCTCATTAAGTTCCTCAGTCATAAAGTACAAGCAATAGAGCTAGCATCATTTATGCCTGGATATCTAAAAGCATCTACCCTTAACTGCCATAGTAGTTCCCTCTGTTCTAGTCTCAAAGTTACTGGAATCCCCCCCTCCTCCTGCAGTTCTTCATGATCAATGACTTTAAAAAGGAAAGAGTGTTCTGGGTTGTTATGTACATGCTTACCTAAGGCATTATCGGTCTTTCCATTCCTAATAGCATATAGATGTTCATATACCCTTTCCCTTAAGCATCTATCAGTCTTCCCAGTATAGTAACTTGGAGAAAGTCTGCATTTTGCAAGGTATATGACGCTCTTGGAATTACAGTTATACTTTCCCTGCAGGTAAATCTCATATCTCCAATTTGAAAAAGTTTCCTGTTTCGATAAACCTACAGTAGGGGCATGCCTCACATTTAAACATACCCTCTTATTCTTGAAAAATCTCTGTTTTTGTATTCCAAAATATTCTTTAAATTCTCTCCCCTTCTGTATATAACCAGTGGATAGGCAGATAACGTAGGTCTGATGGTTTCATCAATGGAAATTAAATTCCAGTTCTTGGTCAAAATTTGTTTTATTACTAATGTGTCTTTACTAGATGTAGTAGTAAAAGTCACTGAAATATCATTTCGTTGTTTGGTAACAATTGTGTCGACAATTAGGTTACCCTGATTATGTCCATTCAAAATAGGTTTAAAGTAACCGGATGCTCTTTTAAGTTTCAACTCTAAAAGGAGTTCTTCCAGTTGGGATTACCTCACTTCAAAAATATAATCTTCAAAAATTCACATTCATCTAAAAAAATCCAAATTTTTTTAAACCATCCGGGCAGCACTGACCAGTTGTTCCTTTACTACGGACTTTTTCTGATGTGTGGGGTGGGAACTAGCATAATGTAAAAAAGAATTGGAATACGTTTCTTTCCTTAATACGGTTGCTGAATATGCCTGTCGTGTTCTATCTTTGCTTAGGAGAACATCCAAATCTGGTATTTTATCTGAATTAAACTGACTTATAAAATTCAGAAATTCAGTAGTGTTATTGAAATAATGTAGTAACTCCTGAAACAAATCACAGTTACCCTTAAATATAATAAAGATATCATCCAAATATCTTGTGTAAAAATAGATGGACTCAATAAAAGGGTTATTTTTAAATACAAATTCACTTTCCCAAAATGCCATGACCAAATTAGCAAACCTACCCCATGGCTACTCCTTTTGCTTGTAAGTAATATTTACCTTCAAATAAAAATAAGTTGTTTGATAATATCAAATCTAATAATTCTTGTATTAAAGTAAGCTCATGGTCATCTTTATAAGTTGGGAAACCCAATCGATTCCCATGTCATGTGGGATGACCATATAAAGGTCCTTAACATCCACTGTAGCAAAATTAAATTCATCATTATAAACCAGTTTGTTTATATTTTCCAAAAATGACCATGAATCTTTGCATATCTGTTGTATATTTGTTAAATACGTCTTCAAAATAAAGTCCACATATTTTGCTAAGGGATATGTAATGGAGTTTCTACCATTAACTATCAGACGTAGGGGGGGTTGCAAATCTTTGTGGATCTTTGGAATACCAAAGAGTACTTGTTTCTGTGGTGCTGGCATACAAAAGTAATTATGTAATTCAGTAGGAATTCTAGCTTCAATAAACAAGTCATTCAGGTATATTTTAATTTTCCTATATGCAGTGTTAAGCTCATTTAAGGCTACTGTTACATAGTTGTTAGAATTCAACATATTTTCCATGGAATTTTTGTAATGTAGGTTGTCCATGAATACCAACCCTCCTCCTTTGTGTTTGGTGATTCTTAAATTACTGTTCCTTAATATTTCTAACATTCCCACTCATCCTTCTTGAAGTTATTAGAAACAGTATTTGTGTTAGATCTATAAATTCTTAAGTTCCTAAGGTCATATTCACATACACATCCAAATGTATTTAAAATCTGATTTGATACTGGGTGGAACACACTAGGAACTTTAAATGACATCTGAGTATCATTAACCATACAGCTGTCAACAGTATTCCCTGCAAACAATAATTTCAGGTTTAATTTTCAAACAACTTAAGGTTTTAGCGTTTTAGCTAAATTGCAATTTCTAGCTGGCACAAAGTTTAGTCCTTTAGATAAAATGTCCACAAGTTCAGTTTCAACCACAAAGGAAGAGTAATTGAAAATTTTAAAATCTCCAATGCTATTGTATATAATAGATAATCTGTTTAGAGTCTCACCCCAACAGGATAAATTTTCAGGGGTTATCTCCATGATTGCCCACACTTCCTCCTGTTCCTACTCTTGTTCTTGTTCCCCTCATTGATTCTATTGCCCCTGGTTCTTTTCTAGGTGAAAATTTGAAGCGGGGTTTATGTAAGAAGGAACGTTATTCTGGCTGGCATTTATGTTGTGATTTCAGTTCTGTATTCTTTCACTTCGATGGAGACTTCCTTCTGTCATTTCCCTGAGTGTTACCTCATCAGTAGGAGGGGCCCTGGTGACATCATCATCCACGTCATCACCTAGGGAGACCTCCACATTGGATCCACCTTCCCCTTGCCTAATTGGTTAGTTTCCACCACTCCCTTGCTGTATAATTGGAGTTTTTGGATAGGCCACACTTCTGGAATAGTCCTGTTGATCACGGTGCAATTTTTTAAAGTTTTGTGGCCCTGAATTTATTAATATACACATCTATGCTGGTAAAGATGCATAAATAATCAAACTTATATCTTTGAAAATCAGGGTAATTTTTAATGAGATTATTAAGGGAATAATTTTCCATGGCTAACTCTTCTACTTGTAGTTGGTATTACTACATTAATGTTTGCAGCAATTCAAAACCTTGCCTGTTAAATAAGTCCACGAGTTTACAATGAAAAGGGGAGTCAGGGACAAGACCCGTGGGGTTTGGCACAATATTACATTGTATATATTCCCTGACACACATGATTTTTAACTGAAGTTTTTTCATTTTAAAGGACTTCGTATCTAACAGTTTCCAATTCATTAATATATTATTGAGAATTGTGGAGCAGTACTAGTGACGTTAGTTGCATTAGATGATAAGTTCAATTCTTGTAAGGGTTGAAGCCACTCCTTTAAATTCGGACCACTCACCAAGATGCCCCTATAGCTAGAAGCAGGTAAATTCACATTAGGGGCAAAAGTCACATTGGAATTCTCCACTCCGTGTACAGTTCTTTCAAGTACAGCCCCACTGGAAAGTGCATTCACATTAGAATTCTCCACTCCATATGTTACACCATCTGCTACCCTGTTAGGTGCACCAGATGTTGTAGGTAAAGCTTGGTTGTTTGTGCTTGTCGCATTAAAGAAAATGCGATTTCCCACTGTTGTTAGTGCTTTTGTAGAGTATAATACCCCTAGCAAGAATAGTATTAAAAGTTTTTTACATACGTGCATTGTCCTTGTCATTTTCTTTTCATTTTTTGAGTTGTTTATTTTTGTTTTCCTCATTGTCATAGTCTAGTGCCCTGCACATCTGTTGTATAGGAGAGTGACTTACCTTGTGAATGCAGCAGTTGAGAGACCTGTGTTTCAGGGTTGACTCTGTCTGATGTATGAAGTACATAGCCTATGCATGGTTAGGCACAGGTTGTGTGGTCTGTCTGGCATCTTTTTTACTATGTATGTGAGTCGGTGTAAGGTGTCAGTCCCTAAGTCCTTAGTTGTCAGTGCATGTGCTATGCGTTACCTCTTGACCAAGGCCAGGGCATAGTGGGCACACCTATATCTTCCTACGGGGACAGCCTCAGGGGGTTTCTCCTCTTGAGTCCACCTGTGGGTGTGGCTGTGGGGACCTAGTCACTGGTGGGGGGCTGTGTGTCCCTTCCCTGTGATGATCCTGCTGCAGCTGTTTCCAGATGATCATATTGTGTAGCATGGCACATACTGTGAACATCTGTGCACATGTGGCTGGAAAGTACTTAAGGGCTTCACCAGATATATATCGAGGCACCAGAATTGTGACTTGAGCAGCCCAAACACATGATCTATGATGTTCCTAGTTTGTGCGTGTGCCTCATTATGGCATTCTTTGGTAGGTGTGTGTGCATTTCTGATGGGTGTCATCATCCACGGTTCCAGTGCGTAGCCAGCATCCCCAGAGTAGATGGCCATATGGGATGTCCTCCCCTGGCAAACATCTGGTACAACTGTGAGTGGCCAAATATGGGAGTCATGATAACTGCCAGGGCTGCCAGTGTACACATTCATGATAATGCCCTGGGCATTGCAGATGACCTGGCAGTTGATGGAGTGGTACCCCTTGTGGTTGACGTAGACTCTACCCTCCTCACTGGTGGTGCTTTGATGTGGACATGAGTGCAGTCTATGGCATCCAGTACCTCAGGGTAGTGTGCTACACAGTAGAAGAGATGCATACTGCTGGCCCTCTCCTCAGGGGTGAGGGGTAAATAAATGTACTCACTGGCATGTGTTTGCATGGCATCCAGGAACTGGTGGAGTACCCTGGATGCTGATGCCTGTGAAACCCCCATCATGTCCCTAGCTGGTCTTTGAAAAGTACCTGTAGCTAGTATCCTAAGGGCTACACATACCTTTGTTTCCACTGGGATGGGTTCCCCTCTGTTGGCTCTGGGCCTGAGTTGAGGGCGGCAGAGCTCAATGAGTTCTTGTAGCATGTCCCTGTCCACCTTGTAGCACTCTACAATCTCCAGCTCATGTACCTCCTAGAAGGTTACCCTGGGCCTGAACACTCTTCTCCTTCTCAGTCTAGTCCTATTGTCACCAGCAGCATCAGCACTGACCACAGCATCTAGCACATACAGATGTAGCAGAGCTGCAGCAGAGCCCCTAGCATTCTCTCAGTTAAAATTCCCAAGTCCGTAGTCCAATAGTGCAGATTATGGGGGGAAAATCAGATTGTAGGTTGTATGCATACTTTATAGTACTCTGCTGCAGATGCAGCCTGTGTGATTGGCTAACTGTGATGAATTCCACCTGCCAAATACATCATTGAGGGGTTGGAATGGCCCAGTTTAGGTGGAACAGGGGTCATCAGTAATTTATATATGATTGGCTTTCTCAGCCAATTTCTTTTTTTTTCTCCTTTTTTTGACAGCCTTCCTTGCTAAGTACTGTGCTGCTGCATGCAAACCTGTGACACAGGTATAAACAATGCTCAACAGTCAACAGACACACCCCCATGAACGGGCATGTGCAGCACAGTGGCACACTGCACAAACACACTCAAACCAAGTTTTACATGCACCCCAAAACTAAACAAAGGTTAGCAGCACTGGGCACACACCCCTGCTCAGCTCAGCGGTGTAGCATGTAAATGGATGCAGCTGTGCTCTAATGTGCTTAAATAAATATAGACACACCCCCTTTTGATGTCAGCTACCTCTTCTGTTGACACCAACATGGTTCTGGGGCTACACGGATGTGATCTGCAGGCACAGATGCCTAATTTTACTATTCAGTAACCTCAGCTTATTTGCATACAGATCTGTGCACACAACCGGAAACTACACTATTCCAGGATCTGCCTCCTTAGCAACCACAGACATCTACCATTATACATACTCCATGCAAAGCCCTATAATGTATTATTGTCACATATTTTATTTTTTTTTTCGTTTTTACACTTTTCGATATATATATATATTTTTTGCATAACGGCATGTTTGCGTACTGCTGTGCACATCGCAAACATAATATGGGTATTAAATATAAATAATTATTTTAAATTATTTTCCATTACTTTTTGGACACACAGGGCATAGTTTTGCACATATCTGTGTCTGCTGTGCTATTTCTGACATTCTAACATGCCCCTGTTCAATTTTTAATTTCATGTACACGGAAATTTTCCGTGCACACTTCAGCCACCAACAGCAGGTCTACAGGACTACCTATCAGCTTGCTGGATCACTCCAGCACCCTCATTTGCATCCAATTCACCTACTTATGAGGTGATTTGCATGCCACAGACACTTCCATCTTCGCACATTCATGCACGCCTCTCAGCTCTATTTACTGGATTGCACGGCTGCTTACTTATGTGTAAGCTCCGTGGCACTATGTCTAGATGGAAAATTAATCCATCTAGGCTTTATTGAATTCCCTCTAATATTTGCAAAATGTTGGTTATGCAAGTAGATTTTGAATGACAATTGACATGGTTTATATTAGATAAGTATATCATTATACAGACATGTATATTTTTTATGATATGCATACAAACCAGCTTTCCAATGAAGGAGCTGATTGCTCCAAAATGTCTGATCTTCACCAAATACAGTATGTCATGCCTACAAAGTATTCACCCATTCCTATTTTTCAAGTTTGTTTTACAAATTGTTCCATAGTGGAGCAACTCTCTCAATGAGCTACTTCATTCTACCCTAGATTTCATTACACCATTTAAGTAAATGTCACTGACTTTTTTAGGTTTAGCTGTCTTTTTCCTATCATAAATCCTGAACATTTAGATACATAATGATCTCTTAAGGGTCTAAATTTCATAATAAGATCCTCTTAACTCTTCAGTGATCAAGGTCCTTTGAATTCACTTATTGTAAAGCAGTCTCTGTTATCTGACCTGCATCTCAGATTGTTGGAAGTGGTGGACCAACTAGAATTCCTAAAACTGGGTCATACAAAGAAGCAATCAACATGGCAAATTGTGCCACAGTACTCCATTAAGGAGAGCTAACGTGTATTTATTTAAAAAAAATGTATTTATTAAGTTAATAGAGCAACACTTCTTGCATCACAATGCATTTTCTGAACAATAAGAGAGAAGAAACTATAGTCTGGCATTAATGACTGACTTAAGTCATTTGAGATTTAGAAGGCACGGTGAAAAAGTAAGAGGTAACATCAAAGACATTCTGTTAAGTCAAAGACAGGTAAGAGGTTTGCTGGTGTGTCCATGTGGGGGGAACTGAATGATGCTGATTGCCTGTACTAAAGTAATGGATCAGCTACCAATTGTGATTACCACAAGGGCAGCAAAAAAGGCCTTGTGCAGTAATCACTGAATGATTCAGAGATATGAAAATTAGTCAATAGTAAGGTGTTTCTTCATTGCAGCTAATGTGTCTCTGAATCCCTGGTGGCCATGACTGTGGTAAAAGGCCCTTTTTGCCACAGCCTTAACACTCATGAGTTGGCCTGCTTTTTTTAATTCTGTGTGTGTGTGTGTGTGTGTGTGTGTGTGTGTGTGTGTGTGTGTGTGTGTGTGTGTGTGTGTGTATTATATGTGTATAATTGCCCAGCTTAGCATTTATAAAACTCTAGGCAAAAGCACTTTGATTGGCCTATCACACAACAGCACAAGTGTATCCGCATTAATTTTAAACAAAGCAGCTGAAAAGTAAACACACCATCTCCTCTTAACAAGGAATTCATGTCAGCAGCACTAACTGTATTTAAAAATCAAAAATGAGTTTTGCTGTTATCACCATTGTATTCAACATAAAATATCAGAAAATAAGTGATAATTCATTCAAATATAGCTTTTGTGCTTGCAAATTTGATGTCACTAAAATGTATAGTTAAATAAATACAAACCATTTTTTAAGACAACAAGATAAAAGGTATTGCATTTTGTGAATTGTTCCACATCTAGCCATCCATCTATCCATTTTCTAAACTAAAAAAAAAAAAAAACACAAGAGGCTGGTAGGAGCACAAACGCTTAATAATAAAACAATAAGAGTACGAAAATAAAAGATGAGCGATTTCGTACCAACACATGGTGCTTTACTAGATCTAAAAAGTTAAAAGCCAGGTGGATATAAATACATAAAAACAACCAATCAGCATTTCAAACTCCTCAACCTCAGCACAGGTTTTAAAGGGACAAATTCATTTAACACTTTATCTCTGCGTGCTGCTCATGTAAGAATCCACTAAGTCTCAATACGTTTGGTTAGGGCTTTGACATAGCTCCCTCTGTCTGTAACAAAAAATCTCTCAACAGCCATAAACTTAAAATTGTGTTCAACACCTTCATTAACAATATGTTTTGCTAAAGCATTTTTAATGTCCTGCCTATTAATATTATAATAGTAACAGTTACAAACTTGACAAATGGCTAGATATATCAAGTTCTGTGTACTGCAATTAGCAAATAAATCAAATTCAAAGATCTTACAACTAACTGGATGCATAAAGAAACTATCAGTGCTAATATATCTACAAACATTACAGTCATTACATGGAAGTGTTCCTTTCTTCTTCTGTGCTGATTTATTCGAGTCATTCTTTGTATTCAAAGGTTTATAACATAGCATTCTTTTCAAAGAAGGAGCATTCTTAAAAGCAAAATGTGGCTCAACCTTAAGTATATCTCTACATCTGGCATCAAACATTAAAATACGCCAATGTTTCAATAATCTCAGACACAGCGGCTACGTCACATGAATAAGTCAGACACATTTTAAGTTTATTACTACAAACTTCATTACAACCAACAGGGTCTCTGTTAGTAACATCAAAATAAGGTCTCGTTCTATCAAGTCCACAAACAATAACATCATTCTGCATTTGAGAAATATCTGAATCAGATTACCCTCTCTATCTAAAATCATTTGCCAATACATCAAAAGCATCATACATATCACTATCCTTAGTATGAAGTCAGGCATTCCTAAAAAATTGACCCTTCATAGCATTATTCTTAACCATCTTAGGATGCATACTCCTTGCATATAGCTTGCTATTAACCTTACAGGGTTTCTTATAAAACTTTATATCAAACCCATCAATAGAGTTAGAGAGAGAAAAATCTAAAAAATCAATTATACTCATCAAACAACTATAAGTAAATCTGAGAAAATCAGTCGTCCCATGTAAGTATTCGGCAGACTGATCCAACTTCTCAACTGATCCCGACCATACAAGAAAAGCATCATCGACAAAACATCCATCATGCAAAATACAGTAATGAAATGGATTGCATTCATTAAAAACATATTGATTTTCCCATTGTGCAAGCACCATATTTGCGAAACTATTCGCACATATGGTGCTCATAGCGAATAGTTATGTAAGCATGGTGCTTGCACAGTAAGAGAATCAGTATGTTTTCAATGAATGTAATTCATTTCATCAATTTATTTTGCATATATTTATATCCAACTGACTTTTAACTTTTTACATCTGATGAAGCACCTTGTGTAGGTGCTAAAGCGCTCATCTTTTATTTTTGTACTCATTGTTTTATTATTAAAGTGTTTGTCCTACAGTTTTCTGTGTTTTTTTTTTTTTTTTTAGTTTACTTATATGCTTGGCTGTAGTTTTTACCTGCTCCATTAACTTGTCCCATTTCCTAAACTAGTTATTATGGTGAAAGTTGCACTGGCAACAAGTTGAGCAGGGCCAGTCCAATTTCCTTATTCCTAGCAACAGTCAGAGACAGTCCCAGGCCATCTGAGAGATACAGGGCAGGGAACCTAAAAATTGTTGCAAGTGCCTTTTTGACAGTGCTGTATTAGCTATTAGTGTGGCAGCAATAACGTGATATATTAGACCGCCCCAATAAGCAACATCTTATCAGTGGCTCATTATCATGTCTCTAAATTGATCATTGCATTGTTAGACCTTACTGTGCTACTGTTCTTCTTAGCATCCCCTAGAATGCAGTTTTACAAGCACTATCAAACGTCCGCACAGACGTATGTACACATCTACACACACTAACACACATACTGACAACTATAAATAATCAGACACGCAAACACACACACACCCAACCCTTGAATTTGCGATCATTCTCCCATAGATTCGTTTACACACACGCACACACACACACACGCATGCACACACACACACACACACACACACACACACACACACACACACACACACACACACACACACACACACACACACACACACACACACACACACACACACACACACACACTTTGACCTACTTACCTCATGTGGCACTACCAGGCCATATCCTTCCACTGAAATTAATGAGTGATCCCCAAACAGCAAGTTAGAGCTATTCTCTGGTTCACTCTATTGTGCTATTCAGAAGTCAACGATATTTCATGGGAGGAGCAGATTAGCGGAGCCTCTTGACTTTTGCATTTGCATATGGTTTCACTAGTGAGACCACTATCAGTGCTATAGGCCAGTGCTCTCTCACTACTTTAGCAGTACAGTGTTCTTTGAAACTGCTTAATCCTAATACACTATGCAGTCTTGCTGTGAATAGGACTGTGAATTAGGCATTTCTGTATCCAATAGATAATCACTACAGTATGTCCTGGACCTTCCCTGGAGCTTCCTTCCAGTAATCTATGCCTGGTGCATCTTGTATCGGTGACAGGTGGCATGCTCACTGGTTGCCCTAACCACCTCAACTGTCTGCTGAAAATTCTGAGAAGCTGTAGCTTTATTCCGAGATCTTTTAAGATTTCTGAGCTCCTTAGTCTATCCCAGACAGCGAGACATGCAACACTATGAAGAAATTTAATTTCCTCTGCTTGTAGCTATGGTATCAGCCTTTCAGTCACTACCTATACTTCATGACCTGAGGTGAAAATGGGAACGTCGACTAACAAGCTAAGAGGTCCATCCCAGACCTCAGCTCCCACTTTAGCAACACACTCTGTTACAAAGCTTGCAGGACTGCTGCAGCTGCTCCCATCCTCTGGTTAATCCCCAGTTAGATCTACCTTTATGTGGAGAAGACCCCAAGATACTTAAATTCAGCTTCTTCCTCCTCTCACCTGCAGAGAGAAATCCCACTCTTTTTAGTAGAGAATCACAGAAGTACTGATTCTCATCCCACTCACTTCACATTCAACAGTGAAATACTCCAGTTAATGCTGGAGATCCCAGTCAGCATTATATGCAAACAACAGAGATGTAACTATTGTCTCCAAACATCAGCTATTCCTTGATATATGTTCCATAAAAATCACAAGCAGGAGGTAGGGAGCAATTCTAAATATCATGTCTAGAGACTCATTGATCTGACTCATTACTGAATGTAATGCTGCCTTTCATAGTTTTTGAACAAGCAACCTGAAAAAATTGACAAGTCAGAATTGCTTTTTACTAGAAAAATCATTGGTTTGGCAAACTTTAACTCTTCAGATATGTTTCTTGAATTGTCCTTATATTATGTTTTTATAGGTTACTATTAAGTGGCTTCTGTCCAGTTTTGAAATCAATGAATGATCTATAGTTATTTGGAAGTTTATGCCTTTGATATGTCACCTGGGGAGCTAACACAGGAAACAGCAACAATATACTTAAGAATAAATATCAATTATTGAAAAAATGTGACAGATACTGGTTTTCAGTGCCACAAGGAATATATATCCCCTTACAACTGGAAAGTACCAAATACACCAACATGTGCTTACATCAGTGAAACTTCTTCAAAACTAGTGGGTTGTACAATTTCCATTCAAACTTATGAACCTATGAACCTATGCGTGAAACAAAATAGTCATATAATTTGCAGATTCCCTTCTGTGTCATGAAACAGCAGTAAACAGTTGGACAGTAGATGTTTTTTAATGATATAAGGTGCTGAAAGAGTACTAGAGATACTACACTGCCTATAGTAATACACACTGATGTACTTTTAATAATATGTACTAGTCCTAAAGAGAAAGATATATTGCAGTTGCACTGACATAGTAAAGGTATCAACAAAATGATCAAGTACTTTAATTTCCAAAAGCGCAAGACAGCAGCAGCCAAATATATATAGATACATAAAATATCTGTTTGTGTGAGTGTGTGTGTGTGTGTGTGTGTGTGTGTGTGTGTGTGTGTGTGTGTATATCTATATATATATATATATATATATATATATATATATATATATATATATATTTATAGAAGTATATCACCCTTAGTCGATACTCATTTTATCAAAATCATCAAGACCAACAAAAAATGTCTGATCCCAAAAAAATAAATAAATAAAAACAGTCTGTGCTCACCCCATACCCCCTGCTAACTATATTTACCAACTCAGAGATTGCTCTACAATGGGGAAAGGGCAAACTCCCCGATGCACACTGTTTGTGATCTTCCACCAATAAAGCCAGCAATGTTTCATCAGCCTCTTTTTGATCTGCTGGACTGGCTTTTTTGGTGTGATGATAGCACCATTTAACCACCTCAATGGTATACATACACGCACACACACACACACACACACACACACACACACACACACGCGTGTGTGTGTGTGTGTGCGTGTGTTTGTGTGTGTATGCACAGAGAGAAACAGAGAGAGAGGGAGAGGGAGAGATGTAAAAAGTGTAGTTAATATAACATCTAACATTATGACTTATGGCTTTCATTAAGGTTGCCAATAGCATTAATTAACTATAAATAGCCTTAGGATTCAAAGAATAAAGGAGCTCACCAGGGAAAGTTCAACCACCACAGATATTCAAAACCTAAATGCTTGTTTCTGTCTTCCTTAAGCATAATTGCTCAAGATCACCATTACTTGTTGCATTTGTGTCCACAATGTTTTTTAACAATATGGTCATCTTGTAGAGTATATGTTTTTCTTGCTCAGATATTGCAGAATGTCAGAGAAAGTGTTGGCATTTTAATTTTTTTCTGGCATGATCACTCTACCAAGGTTGTAACAACTTTGCAGTTAGAATATGCAAGTAATGGGAGATTTGAAGTTTATGCCCACCTGGGGAGGGCATGGGGACTTGCCACCCTTTGCAAAAATGCTGTAGTCATTTTTCCCTTGTTCTTTTGGAAGAAAGTCATTCATATTCAAGATGTGTACTAGTATTTTGTGTACATGAGTTAATGGGTTTCATGTCATTACGTGTGAGCAAATATGTTTAGACCACTTTAGATTTGATCATCTATAATAGAATTTATTTGTAGTATTTTGCATGTCATCATGTTATGTGTGATTTGCCTGTTAGTGCAGAAGCAAATAATAGTTATGTCTTCTAGAACAGCTTACTTGTAACAAATAAAACTGTTGCGATCCATTCAAATAAATGAATATCTACACTATATGGTTAACTTCTGTATAGAGTCTGTGTGAATGCTTCATATCTTTTTATTAAGGCCACTGGATGCCTCCCACATCCAAAAGTAGTGCAAATAGGATAGCAAGTCACTTAACTGCCCATAGGCATGCTTGTGGTGTGTATATATGTGTTTGGGGAGGGGGCCTGTGATGCAATGTCATCCCATCAAGGGCTGGTAGTATACCTTACACCTGTTGAATGCTGTCACAAACTCTGGGTCCCTAGCAGTCCTGAATAGGATAATGAGTGTAACTGAAAATGGATAGGTGAATTAACTCAGTTATTTAAAATAAGTGCATCCATAACTCATGGGACAGTCATTTTCATAGCTGTAATATCCAAGCCCCTGAATAATTTAGAACTACGCTTTTCTGTCAGATCAATCCCTCTAGTTAAGTTTTGACCCCGAATGTTTCATATACATCATGGCAAACAGGTTCAAACCTCTACTACAACATCTAATAAACCAGATCAGAATGTCTTTGTTCAAACCAATTAAGCATAGGAAAATGTCAAAAAATGCTACATGTAATACAGAGAGCAGTTAATGCAACAAGTAATTTTACAATCTCTGACGAGTTTTATTCAAACCAGGCAGGCAAAGGACAAAATCATGATGTGTGTACTCCATATTAAAAATTCCAATAATATGTAATCAGTCTCTGATGTTATTGAATTGTGATCCTTGATTTATATAAATTTTTTGATTCTTCAGATTTAAAATAACTATTTACATACTCGTTCATATGCTAATCCTTAATATCCAGCATAGCTAGTTTTTACAAAAATTACACTGCTTGTATTAATATAAGCCAATTTACATTTAATACAATACAGCTAACAAGGGGAACTAAACAGCACTTTTCACTTTCCCATTATTTGTCATACCAATTAAACCCTTTGCAAACCCTATACGATCGAGAAAGGATTTTTCAAGACTTCCTATTCCTGCTATGTTGCTGAGTACATGCTGCTTTGGTCATATAACTGGATGATGATTTAACTGTCATAAATAAAACAATAAAATGTCAACAAAATATGTAATCTGTAAATGAATACTACCAGTCAGTAGTGATGTCTGTCACCGTTAAGTGAAATCCCTTCCCTGCTGGTCCTAGTATAAAATACGATCTGCTCAGCTGGTGTACATATGAATGCATACAGCTGTAATATTAGAGCAGAATACGAAAATAACTCATAGCTCTATTACTTCACAGATTGTTACATTATAATACAAAATGGACCAATACTTTTATACCCTTTGAGAAAAATGTGGCATTAATAAAGATCATTTTGCCAGCAAAAGAGTTTGTGTACATATGTATATGTGTGTGTGCATACACACATATATATATATATATATATATATATATATATATATATATATATATATATTTTTATATATATATATATATATATATATATATATATATATATATATATATATATATATATATATATATATATATGGGTCTCCTTCACATGGTCGACTTTTCAGAAAGTCAACTTTCATATGGCCAAGACCATATGATCGACTTTCAAAAAACCGACCATGGGGAACTGCTATCTCGGTACAGTGCGGAATGGGAAATTTCCTTCTTCCGCACTGTAGTGTGATCTCAGAGTTGGTATATTTAAGTTACGGGGGGTGTGAGGGGCGGAGACCCCCATAGGGGCGGGTGCAGGGGGGCTTACCCCCTGCTAACAGATGAAAGGTAAGTGTTTGTTGTGTGTTTTGTATTTATTTTAAATGGTCAGCTTTTCGAAAGTCAATCATATGGTCTTGGCCATATGAAAGTCAACTTTCTGAAAAGACGACCATGTAAAGTAGACCCATATATATATATATATATATATATATATATATATAATGTAATACAACACAAGATAATTGACTGTAAAAAATGTCTTTGTCTCCCACTTTAAACATGCGTGACATTACAATTCCGTATTAGAAACCAACACAAAGCTTTTCTGGATTTAGTCCTTTATATTTTAACATCAAACACTGAAATCAATGGCTAGATCTTTCTTGTTCTGCTAAGTGAAACTCAATCCATATATGTGTGGCCTTTAGATTTTTAAGATAAAAAAGCTGACTTTTCAGATGTTGAAATGTTAGCATTCTTGTTTCCTCATACTTTGAAGTAACCAGTGTCAGACCCTTCTAACTCAGAATCCAACTAATCCTTATTCAGTTCTTTGAGTATTTTATCTAGTTATCAGTTAAATGAAATCATTTGCTTCCTTATTCTTTCAAACTGAACTACTTGGTGCCAACTTTAAAATATTTGTTTAGCATATACAATTATGGGGGACTGTTTAGATAACATTCAACTATTTACACTAGAAGTAGTTACAGCAGACATTCAAATTCTAATTTCTGGCTGGCTAAAAATAAAGCTGTTAAGGTGCATTTGCAATACTAAATCACATATTGCTTATTATTTTCTCATACCATAAAACAGCAGTCTCACGACATAAAATAAACTTCAAATGTTGCCCTTCTTTAATAATAAGATCTGTTAGAGAAACATATGATGCAGGAGAAATACTGTATATATACACACCAAAAGGATCTTTCCAATGCCACACCACACAGCAAAATATTATACTTGATTCCCCATAGATTATCACATAATTGTCAATTTTGATGTTATTTGCCTTGACATTTCTGCAGAGTTTTTCAAACATGTTAGTTCAAATGTTCATAAACAGTGATTCAGTGTGTAGGGCTCCACTCAATAAATGTTTGCTAATTTGAAGCACCTATAACTCTCAGTCTTCAGTGTAGAGAATAAGGGGCAAGAGCCCTGAAAACAGGGACATCTGGTTAAAATTATGGTCACCTAATTAGCATAAATTAAGCATGTTCATGAACAAAGTAATGAAAGTTAGAGAGACAAGGAGGGCACAGTTAATTTTCCTTTTAATTAGACCTACTTTTACAATAACATAGCTGTTACTGTCCCAAACAAATCCTTTCCATTTCGACACAGAAAGCAAAATAACACTGTACAATCTGAAAATGCTGAATACTAAAAATGATCTGTATAAACAGACAACTTTTTTTTTAAATGGTGAGGTAACTATACTGGCAGGATTAAGACATATATTTATTAGTTTATCACAGTATTACAAGAAAAAAAGAAACAGTCAGCTGACACTTAACTACTGACCAGCAACACATAGGAAAACTCCATAACTTGAACCTCCAAAAATATTTTTTACCATTGCATCTTAGTTAACAACTGAGAAATCAGAAATCATCCTGCTTCAATAATATCATTTGTAAAATTCCAATCACAGACAAGTTAACTTATTAATTTCCAGAAAAAGTCAATAGCCCTCCTTACATCTCCAAATAAGCATTCCCTGGCTGATATCCTGAGACAAAAATGAGACATGGCAACCCACAAATCCAGAAATACCTTCTGATGGCAATATTTCTTCCCTGATCACCTACTATATTGATCTACACAGTGACATCTGTGAGAAAAAAGAATGGCCACTCCCTTCCATTTTCTGCATCTAGGAGGAAAGAATATCTATCCTGATATCCCTCTATAATTACATTAGAATTACCCTCTGTCATTTGTATGTTCTCCTGTCCCTGTCAGTGTAATATGTGCCATCTTAGAATCACCCCTCTAAGAAATAGTGGGGGTAGTGAAGCTTCATTTCATTATTTTTTTAATTTACAATGTTTTCCTAAATCCTCAGCTTATAACCATCACAAATGTCATCAGACAGTCTAAAATTACAAGTACATGGAATATAGAACAGAAGCTGCTGTTAAAAAGGGATAATTAATAGGGCATATAAAATATTGCACAATCACAATAGCAATCAATCAGAGGAGGTTAGAAATAATTGGGAAGAGAGATTGGATAAGCAATTCACAAAGATACAGTGGATGGTTACATGTATGGCTCCCAAATATGCAACAAAATCTTTAAGATTTAGGATTTTACTTGGAAGTGTTTGCGGAGGCATTTTTATACCTCAAGCAGACTCCAAAGAATGTTTCCTCAGGTAGATTGCAAATGTTAGAGTTGTGATGTGGAAGAAAGAGATAATTGGGAATATATTTTTGGGAATGTAATGAGTTGGCAGACTTTAATATTTATCTGCAGACTACTCTGTCAGAAATACTGGGTGAGCAAGTTGGTGTAACTAAAGAAATTATTTTTTGAGCTGTGATATAGAATCAGAATTCCCTAGACATAGCATGGCTTTGCTGAGTTTAATTCTGATGGCTGCCAAAAAAGCAGTTCCAAAAGAATGGAAATCAAAGTCTAAACCAACCATTCTGGAAGCAGTAAATATAGCAACAGAGATAAAAGAACTGGAATTGACATCTTTAGAAAAGGGTAGGAGCAAATTACATAGAACAAAATGGGAATTGTGAGAACAATAAAAGCAGAATATTGTTTTGGAGGAAGAATGAGGTTTAAGGGAAGGCAGGAATTGAATGAGCTATGTAATGTTCAATTGACAATGACTGTATAGAAGATTATATGTGATGTATAATGTTTGCAACTAATATATGTCAATATGGTTTGTTTTCATTTAACATAAATATATGATTGCCTATGGCTTAAGTGATAATTCAATAAAGATGTTTCTTGTTTTAAAAAAAAACACAAAAAAAGATTCCTCTGTACCTCCCTATTTTTGCTGGGTCTATACTAGATAAGTGAACTTTCAAAAGTTTGACTGTCATATGGTCAACACCATATGATCAAACTTTTAAAAGTTTGAAAATCTAATAAAAAAAAAAAAAAATAACCTACCTGAACGTTTTCGGCAGGGGGGCAAGCACCCCTGCATGCCCACACCCCTTGCTCTTTAAATATACCAACTCCAAGATTGCACTACAGTGCAGAAAAGGAAATCTCCCATTCCGCTCTGTATGGAGATCTCCATTAAAATGTTCGAACTTTCAAAAATTTGATCATATGGTGTCAACCATATGACACTCGAACTTTTGAAAGTTCAATCATCCAATATAGACCCATTTTTGCTACATAAATTTCTGATATATTCTCTATTTCACTTCCTAAACATGTTATTGCAATTTAATCTATTCTATATTTTTCCCTTTTCTCAGTCTTTTGTCAAATCTATATTGGATTCTCCCAGCCCAATTTCTCTATTTCAAAAATTTAAAATTTTAATATTTTCCCAGAACCCCTTTACTCTTTCATATCTTCTTCACCCTTACATCCTTCTCTTTTTCAGAGTCTTTCAATCATCTTCTTATCTTTGATTTCTGGTTTTAATGGGATTTTATGTAGAGATTAACAAAAGAAATTCCACCAATTTTTCTCAATTTTTAAACTTTCATTCCATCTTCATAAAGCCTGTCATTCCCTATATCTATATTTATCTATCATCTATTTCTATACGTGTGTGTGTGTGTGTGTGTGTGTGTGTGTGTGTGTGTGTGTGTGTGTGTGTGTGTATATATATATATATATATATATATATATATATATATATATATATATATGGGTCTACTTGAAAAGACCAAAATCTCACTTACCTGTAGATGAGAAGACCGAGACGACAACAATGATTCTTCATTTAAATGACTCGTCACATAACTGATAATTTACCCAGGGAAAGGAAGTGGTCAGCCAACACTCTCAAGAAACCGCATGGAAGCACTTCGGACCCATACAAGTGGTGGGTTTCACCCCCACACTCCCTAACTAACTATACCAACTCTGAGATCACACTACAGTGGGGAAAAGGGCAAACTTCCAAATGTTGGCTGACCACTTCCTTTCCCTGGGTAAATCATCAGGTATGTGAGGAGTCATTGGGTGAGAGAAGGGTGAAATGGCTCCTGAGGGTACTCATAGCAGTGTGGAGAGAAAGGCATATTTCAGATGACTGGAGAATAAGCATACTCGTGCCAGTGTACAAGAACAAAGGGGACATCCACAACTGTGGGCAGTACAGAGGCATCAAATTCATATCACATTACATGAAAGTTCTGGAGAGGGTGATTGATAAACGGATACGCAGAGCAGTAGAATGTAAGATGCTAGATGAGCAGTTTTGATTCAGATCTAGATGCAGCACAATTGACCTGATGTTTGCAGTGAGACAATTACTTGAGAAGAAGCTAGAGATGAGGAGAGAGTCCAACTGGGTATTCCTAGACTTGGAGAAAGCATACAACAAGGTCCCAAGAAAGCTGATCTGGGCAGTACTGCGGTGGTTTGAAGTCCCAGAAACACTGGTAGAATTAGTGCAGGCTATGTACAAGGATCCAATGACTCAAGTATGAACAGTGTTCGGCCTCACAGAGGGGCTCCCAGTGGGAGTGGGTGTACACCAGGGTTCAGCTCTGAGCCCACTGCTGTTCATACTGGTGATTCACTGCATTAGCAAACAGGTCAGAGGGGACATATCAACAAGGTTACTGTATGCAAACCATGTGGCATTACAGGACGACTCTGAGCAAGAACTTCAGCAAAGGATAGGAGAATGGAATGCAAAACAAAAGGCACATGAGATGAAACTAAGCACAGATAAGACAGTGGTAATGGCAGAAAATTGGGGAAATCAGAAGAAGCTGAGAATAGAGATTGAAGGCAAGATAGTGGAACAGGTAAACAGCTTCAAGTATCTGGGAGGGGTGGTTGAGGAGAAGGGAAGTCTGAATGAAGAGGTCAAAGCTAGAATCAGAGGGGCTGCAGCCAACTGGCATAGAATGTCAGGTGTAGTCTATGACAGATGAATGCCAAAGAAGCTGAAAAGGTGTACAAGACAGTGGTGCAATCAGTACTACTGTATGGTACAGAAACCTGGACAGTAAAGGCAGAACAGTTGAAGAATCTAGAGGTGATGGAAATTAAGTGCCTGAGAAGGGTGGTAGGATGCACATTGTGGGACAGATGAAGAAATGAGGATATAAGGGCAGTAGCCAAAGTAGCCCCAATAGCAGAAAAGATAAAAGAGAAGAGGTTATGGTGGTTTGGACACATGCAGAAAAGCAGATGACAATCTGGTGAGGAAGGTTTGAGACAGACAAGAAGAAGGTAAGAGGAAGTGAGGATGTGCAGCAAAGTGGTAGATGGACTGTGTAAAAGAAGATCTGCAATAGTCAGCTATGAATGTGGAAGAAGGCAGGAGTGTGGCAATGAATCGAGAGAGTTAGCGACAGTTAACATGATACCTTGACCCCATGTAGAATAATGGGAAAAAGGAGGCTGGTGATGATGATGATGATGATGATGATGTGAGGAGTCATTTAAATGAAGATTTGGTGTTTTCATTTCGGTCTTCTCATCTTTAGGTAAGTGAGCTTTCAGTCTTTTTATGTGGACCCATACATATAGCTTTTTGTTGAATGCTCAATTCATTGAAAGTCAAATGAAATAAAACTTTTCATCTAAAACTCTGTTTGTAGAATCACAATTCATTGTAAACATTTCTCACAGCAAATATACCTTATAAAACCTATTTTTTGCAGGGGGAATGCCCCCTACACCCCATAACTTATATATATATATTAACTTCACAGTCACACAACTGTGGATAAAAGAAAAAACATGACACATACTGTGAGATTCAGCAAACTTCCGTGCAAGAATAGCTTATCCTTGCACAGAAGGAACCTTTCCCGTGCAGTGCGGTAGCGCGCCATGCATATGTATGAAGGCATGCCGTCGTGCTCTTAAACCTACATGGTTCTTTGTACAAGTGCAGGGGGTGTGTCTGAGAGCAGTGCTCTCAAAATACACACCCCCCTGCACTCCATAATTGCCATACGGCAATGTAATGGTGGAGAGTGTCTACAAAATACCTCTCAACCTCTTAGAGTGTAAGAAATCTGGAGAAAGGAAATAAAAGTCTGACTCACAGACTTAAGTTGCTAGAATAACAGGTTATGCATTAGCATGAATGTGCTGTAGGGTATGAAGTGTAAAACGCAAATGTTTGTTAGCAATTTCTAACTGCAGTCTTTAATGATTTGCCACTAATCCGCCCAAAAGCCACAATTCTATGAAAAATGGACAAAAAATATAAGACAAATATCTGAGCAGTGTGTGACAATCTGTACAGTTGAGAGGTATGGAGGACACTGTGAGCGTCCGTGGAGCATACCTCAAATGCAAAGCCTGCCATGTCATCACCATTGTAAAAGCACAGCCCCCCCATTGATAATGTTGCAGAAATCAATGTGCATACCCCTACAGTACAAAAATAAGACACAACAGTTTAATTTTTTTTCAGTCCTCAATAAAGTTTAAGCATAGCTGAGCGGGTGTGCGCATCATTTATCTCTGTTTAGCTACCTTACACATCATAAGGAGCTAAATAGGTATATACTCCAAACCCTAGTAATGTGGAAATAGTGAAGTAGTCGTTCTTGGTTTGATCCCCAGTAAAGCCAATTAATACTTTACATGTGAAAGCAGTACATAAATTATTTTTTTAATAATTAGGTAGTAAAGAACACATTTGTTAACCAGAGTAGTGTAGTAGGTCCAGATGTGAGATGTGAGTGTAAGAAAGCTGTGAAGCCCCCATATAAACACAAGTGCCCCATACATTATAGTCACACAAGAATAAATGTAATGAAAGCACATTGGGGATGTCAGGGAAGGCGAACAGATTTATAATATGTCAGGAATGATGAATTAATCCCATACAGGTGGTAGTCCATAAAATAAAACATAAGCAATGCTAAGCATTGCACATATATGGCTGGGTGTAAACATTGTGTAAATATGAATGCTAAGCAATGAGTAACCCAGCTAAGTGGATTTGCACATTAATAAGCAGCCGAACCTGCCCCTTTAAGCACTGCCACCCTTAGCTAAGCAGATTTGCCCATAGCTTAGCTTAGCTCAGCATATTCCAAACTGTCCAATCACGGCAGAGGGTGGGAAACTGGCCTTATTTAAACCTCGCAGGTGGGAATACAGCTCATAACTGGTTGTAGCTCCCCGCTATAGGCAGAGAGGGCATGTGCTTTCTGGCACAGCGCTGGGACATACAGGAGTCCAAGTTTATGGTGGGACTCCTTGTAAAAAAAAACATGATGTGAGACTGTTGCAGGACCAGTACCAGGGCTACCAATACAAAGCGGAGGCCTGGGAAAGTCTTGCCTGTGATCTCACCAGTGCCATTGGTATCCCTCAGACTGGTGAGCAGGTCTGGCACAACTATGCTGACCTGAAGTGGAGGAAGAAGGAGCTCTTGGACCAGTGGGTCCAAGAAGCATGACAGAGGGGTGATGTCCCAGCAATGTGTAAGTATTCATAGCAATAACTGTTTACCAAAGTCCAGCCTGTGTATGTGATGAATAGGTATACATAAATGTTTCTCTATCTTCATTACACCTCCAGCTGAGCAGGCTGCGAACCAGAAAGCCCATGCAAGCAGGTTGCAAAGGCTGCATCGCGAGGCTGGTGAGTAACAATCTAGCTTGTAGTATTCATACCAAATAAATATAAAGGAGTAGAATGTCACCTGGCAGTATTAAAAATGGGTATGCTTTGTACTGAATAAAGCAGACAATATTACAGTAATCGTCTCATATAGGTTATTTATAAATAAAAATAACTGCCTGTCAATAAAATTCAAAACCCACAGACTGGTTGTGTTTACTCTGGTGTGGTATGATTTGAAATGTGTACAGGTTATGCATAGAAACTATAGCTCTGAAAGCATTAAACAATCAAGTCTCATCTGACAAAGTTAGTGCCTCTGTAAGACATGAGATAAACTGATATCAAAAATGTCATGCACCAAGATCTGATATCTGAATAGTAATGTGTTAACCACTGTTTTCCACACTGTGCTATGTCAAAAGGTATGTATAGGAATGTATGTATAAAAATGTTGTAATTACAAGGTCAGATAGTACAACAGAGTGAGAAATAAATCATTCATGGAAAAGACAACAGTTTCATGATATCTCCTTCTGATGAAACACACACTTGTTATATTTTTAGCTGAAACAGCCATGGTTCAAATCCCAGGAGTGGTAGTAAGCTGTATGCATAATTTTAACTAGCATTTTGTGAAAATGTGTAGAAACAGTCAGGTAGTGTTAACAAACATTCCCTCCACAGGTCTTCCAGGTAAGAGAAGTTATAAAGTAGCTATAAGAAGGCTGCAGTTATACTGTGTCCAACACCCATGGTCCAACTTGAAGGCTGGAAATGACAGCAAGATAAGTACATACACAAATTAGTCTCCCCCAAGAAATATTCAAAAGTGTCATGCTGTCACAGCTACTGGTCTCTGCTAACAACAACCAGGGTGACAGATAGAAATTAAGGCAGAGTGTGTCAGTAGCGCACACACACACACACACACACACACACACACACACACACACACACACACACACACACACACACACACACACACAGTATGAGTGCACATATGTGACCCTGACTATGCAAATATAGGTAGAGACAGTCATGTAGTATTAACAAACATTCCTTCCACAGGTCTTCCAGGTAAGAGAAAGTATAAAGCAGCTATAAGAAGGCTGTAATTATACTGTGTAGAAACATACCACTGCCCAATCCAATGCCATAGTTGTATTAATACCTGTAGAGTAATGAGTAGAGCAATGATCATTAAAGCTGTGACCACTGCAAGAATCTACATTTGTTAGCTGACATCTCTCTCTCTCTCACCCCACCTTATCTTCACCAATAATCTAAACACATAAATGAATGGGTATGTTTTTCACCAAAACTACTGCTGGGACATGTGCCCTGTTGTTCTACAAATGTTGAAATGTATTCCAATTAATATTCTCTGTTCATATACTATCATTGGTAGCCTGTTGCTATCAATGTAACCTGCATGCCAGTGTAATGCCCACTGTGGTTCCTTATATGCATGTGCTCTGTTTGCTATGCAAATGCTCCAAATGTGCTATTTTGGGTTAATGGGAATACTCATGCATGCTGTTATAACTAATCCTGGAATGTGTTTACCATTGATAACCAACATATGTTCTAAAGCTGCAACACCACAGCATGTCAGGGAAGGCCGATCCCAGTGGATCCACCTCTCCCACCTCATCTGGGCAGGGGAACGGGCCCCAGCATGTCTGGGACCCACTCCAGGACCTCCTTGTCCGCCGGTCCTGCACAACCTTCAGGTGGAACCACCTCAGGGGATGGGTGCAGACAGGATACTGTCACCCAAACCCAGGTCTGAGGTCTGGTGCGTAGCAAGCTCTGCAAGGAATTTGGAGATCTGCTATGCCAGCTTGAGGGCTGCATGCCACAACTAGAGGGTCAGCCTGCCCCTCCTGCACAGCCCCCAGCACAGCCACCTTCGGGGCCGTGAAGGTGCAGTGGTGACTGCCCTTGGGTGGGGACCTCAGTCCCACTGTATGCATTTGGGGTATTATGGGCTTCTGATTACCAAACACCCCTCCCTGTCCAAGGTGTTTACCCCCCACATTTGTCATATAACATGCCTGTATGATGTCCTGTCTGTTTTGTCTGTCTTCCTACCCAACCTACCTCCCCAAATATACCTACTGTCATTCCCCAACATCCCACTCTCACCTTAAAAAAAAAAAAAAAGGGCAATATGTTCCCAAAAAAAAGTCTCCCCATACATAGCTGTCCATTTCACACACATGTCCACTGGACACATGTAATCTTGTCTAATTGGCTTCACAACACATTATTGTTGTCCTCACCCCTCTCTCTCAGGGGTTTGAGTGTCCAAATGTACCTCCAAATTCAGTATATATGCACAGCTGTTGCTGTAGAAGAAATGGACAGCTATGGACCTTCCCTATATCCATCCTGCACATCCATACATATCTTTCATATTGTTTTACCCTCTTTGAGCCCCCTTTGCACCACTTTCCTATCACCCCCTTTTTCTTTTCTTTTTTAAGAAATTAGTGTGGGTAAGTGGGAGTAAGCAGTAGTAAGTGGGAGTAAACCTGTTTGCACAGTGCTAAGCGATGCCTACACAGATTAAGCACTTGTAAGGCTAACTGTCTGTAAGCATACTTAACCAGAAGTTAGCATTGCTAACCGCTGTGCAAACCCATGCAAACCCACTTACAACTGCTTAAAAGTGCCTTAATCATGACATATCCAACAGCCCTTGTTCTGCCCAGCAACAAAATAATCAGCCCTAGCAAGACTTGAACCCAGAGCCCTGAACACCATAGCCACAACAGGTTACCACTAAGCCAACTGAGCTATAGATACCTCCGATGTTTATTCAAACATATCATGCAGCACTGTCATTCAACACTAGGGAAAATGTGTATCTGATCCACACTCTGAATCTCGTACTGCAACAAATCTGACCAAAGGCTGTCTAAATGGGGTGAAGGGGCCCAAACTATGGACATCTTTCAATTATTGCCTTTATCCCTTCCTCCCAGCAAAACTGTTCTTCCTTGCAACAAAATAACAAGGCCTGCCAAGTCTTGAACCCAGGGCCCTGTAAACTACAATCAAATTAATGTACCCTTACACCATCTGAGCCCATAAAATAGTGATGACATTCCAAACATATCAGTTATTACAGTCATTCAACTGTAGGGAAAGGAGTCTGCACAATCAGTCCGGTACTCTATATATACACATATATATGTATGGAGATGCATATACGTGGACACATCTATGCATAATACACATACATACACACACACACACATATATATATATATATATATATATATATACACACACACACACACACACACACACACACACACACACACACACATATATATATATATATAGAGAGAGAGAGAGAGTGAGAGAGAGAGAGAGATACGTCCACATTTATATCCACATATATGCATACATACATATGTATAGAAAGGTGAATAAATACATACATATACATAAATATATGCATATGTATACATAAATATACAGAAATATATGACAGCTACAAACACATGCAATAAGAATGTCATGCTGCTGCAGACTAGAAGTGTAAATTGGAAAATGCACTCACTGGAAGTATCCCTTAAAATGGGGAACAATGACATCTGTGCTGTAACAGAGGCCTGGTTAAAGGCAGCAAGAAGCACCCCTGCACTACCAGCCTATAACTTTTTCCACAACTGTTGGCTGCAGAACCTGGAATGAAGTTCCAAATGTGGTGGTATTTTCATATTCATTAAGCATGCACACACCTTCAGAGTGGTAGACCAACATTATGCATTACAGATCCTGCAGGCATAGCTAACATTGGGTAAGACAGTGGTTCAAGTTGTAGCCTACTATAGGTTCCCAAACATGTCTCAAGACTCCCACTCCATATCCCTAAACACCCTGGAGAATATTAGTGTACAACCTAACACTCTCATACTGGTTGACTTCAACTACCCCACCATTAACTGGGAAAGCTACTCATGTACCGATGGACATGCCCATCACATCAACCTGGTCCTTCCTAACATGGGCGACTGTTGCTCTACACCAATAGTCAACTCCTACCTTGTTATATCTGAACACAAATTAATCACCTTTGGAAATCCACAGCCCTCCCAGTACAGGTAATCACCATGAAAAGCCTTTCCAAAGCTAATTATGGCCTCCTAAAAAACAGAGGTGGCTAACCTCATGGCAGCCATGCAAATGGAGACTAGTTGCATCACAGCTGAATCAAACAACAATGCACTATGAACACATACATACATAAATGCATGGATACCGCCATACCCAATACAACCAGGACCCTCACCTCCAAAAAAGGAAGCTGATCTGGTGGTCCCCTGCCATAAAGAAACTGTACAACAGAAGGAGGGAACTGATATGGAATAAGGTGAAGTCCCAAGACTGGAAATAAACCCTTATCAGCCTTAATTAAAAGTTGAGATTCCTCCTCAAATACCACAAAGTTAGCTGTGAGAACAGAATTGGAGCACATAGTAAAGACAACCACAAGGCCTCATACAGTTGTGTAAAGAATCTCCATGGCAATACCAACATTTCTTATGAGCTACTAGACAATAGTACCTCCCAGACTGAGCCAACAAATAATGCCAATATACTGGCTAACATCTTTGTTTTACTCAAATGATATATTTATTTTAGGCAACAAAAACATTTTTACCAGTTGTAACCTATCATCAAATGTTATAAACATATTATTCCATTTGCTTATCAATGTCTTGATTAAGTCTATGGTTTTGGCATAGGTAAGCTGTAAGGTTTCCCCTATATTCTTACCTAGGACTAGTCCTAAATAGTCTAGAGTTAAAACTTGGTTTCCAATAATATGATTAACTGGAACCTGTATGTTCTTTTTTATTTAATAATAAATATTTTGATTTTAATTTGTTGAAGGAGAGTCCTGAGATTTTTTGGAAATGTGTTATTATTATATCCAATTCACCTAACACTTCCTTAAAGTTGGATAAGGTAAGTAGGACATCATCAGCAAACATCATTATTTTAAAAATATATTTATACCTCTTATCTGTGGGTTATTACATATTAAGATGGCAAGTATTTATATGGACAGAGCAAATAGGATACGGGACATAGGACATCCTTGTCTAGTACCTCTAGTGATTTGGATTGCTTTGGATGTAAAGGGACCTATTTTGACATATGCTAGATTATTTTCATAGATTTTCTTTATCAGTGTTATAAAATAGGGGGGGAAATCAAATAACTGTAAGACTTTAAATAAATAATCCCAATTTAAGGAGTCAAAGGCCTTTTGGATATCTAGACCTATTATCAATGCTTCATGGTTTCCTCTATTGAGGTAATCTATTAGTGTTAATACTCTTTTAATATTATCCGGTATAGGCCTGTTATGTATGAAACCGGTTTGGTCTTCATTAATTATTTTAGATATGGGTATTTTCAATCTATTGACCATAATTGACATAAATAGTTTATAATCATTATTCAACAAATAAATTGGTCTATATGAGTTACAATGATTAGGGTCTTTATTCTCTTTTAATATAGGGGAAATTAGATAATATCTCCAAGAAGGAAGAATTTTTGCTAATGTTTGAACTTCAAGAAAGGCTTTATGTAGGAGAGAGATTATAGAAGAAGGGAACAATCTATACATTTTGATAATTAAGCCATCTATTCCAGGTGCTTTATTAGACTTACTTCCTTTAATCCCATCTATAAATTCCTTCTGAGAAATAGGTTTTAGTAAATATAGCTTAAGTTCCTCAGGAATTCTTGTTGGGAACTATATTCTCTAATTTCTTACATTCATTTGTACTTATTTTATCTTTATGATGTTCTGCATAATGATAATTAAAAGCCTCCAGAATGTCACCTATGGCCGAGACTTTTTTCCCTTCATGAAAGATACTATCAATATTATTAGTTTTTGATTGTATCTTAACTTTCATAGATAGATTATAAAGATGCTTAGGAGAGATAGCATAAGAATTTACTTTCAGATTTTCCATAGCTAAATTAGTTTTATGGGATAATATTTTATTGTATTTCGTATTTGCTTCTTCTATTTTTTATTATTATCTGTAGCAATTAAGTTCTTATTAGAATTAAGAGATAATATTTGATTTTGGAGTTGCTGTAACTCTGAGTCCCATTCTTTAATTTTATTTTTGTACCAGCTAATGATTTTGCCATACAGATAGGCCTTAAGAGAATTCCAAACCATAACTGTGTTTGTTTCAGGTTTGTAATTAATCTCTAAGAAGAGCTGAAGTTCAGACGTTATTCAGGATTTAAAGTCTTTAATTTTTGTGATATATGAAATAATCCTTGAAGTAATAACTAACTGATTGAATTCCAAGTGAATTGTTAATAAAAGAGAATTATGACCTGAAAAGGGACAAGTTTGTATTGAAAAATGCAACATTTTAGAATAAAGATCTAGTGAGATATAAATTTTATCTATTCTAGTTTGGGTACCATATCTATAGTCTTGATCTGAGAAGAATAAAGAATTTGGTCCCAAAGCATTAAAGGTATCTTTTAAGTTAAACATTTCTGTCCATTTTTTTAACTGTTTGGCTGAGGACAATTTCCTATTGGTAGTTTCTGTAATATCTGAGATACAATTGAAGTCACCTCCTAGTATAATATTACCTTTAGAAGTAGTTGCAATAAAGTCTAAGTGTTTCTTAGCTAATCCAACCCCCATACCCGGGAACCAGTATAAATTAACCAGGGTCCAAATTCTATTGTTAAACTTAAGTATAACTAAGGCCATGAGTCCATCATTATCTACATGTTCATAAATAATTTTGGGATTTAAAAAAAGTATTTTTCCATAGAACTGTTACTCCTCTGGTCTTGTTTTTATAAGATGATTGAGCTAGTATGGTGTATTCCTTAGGGTCCCATATAAATGTGTCATTTATTTTAAAGTGAGTCTCTTGGAGAAAAATACTTGAGCCTTGTTTAGTTTAAAATACCTTAGTAGGTTAGCTCTCTTATATAGGTTGTTTAAGCTATTAGTATTTGAGGATAATCCATATCAGAATTCTTTAAAGATAACAAATAATAAAGGTACTTGTATTATTAGAATCCTGTATACATAATATTCTTCCTGAATAGACAACATAATATCAGTTGTTATATTTCTATATATCTCAATCCAAATAACTTTCCCCATGAAAGATAAAAGTAAAACAATTGTGTCAGGCATTTCAAAACTAAAAAAAAAACAGTTAAATAACAAAAAATAGCATATTTAACTCTTATATAAACTTTAATGCACCCTATACATGGAATGAGATGCATTCCTAGTCTAGCAAACAAAACTAAATCTGCTAGACTAACTATCCCAACCATCAACCTTTGTTGGTTTGAGCCCATGAAAACAAAGTAAAATGGAGAATATATTATAAATTAAGAAAAAAAATGGTAGTGATAAACAACTAATCAGATATTGATTCCACTTGGGTTTTAGAAATAATAGTTACATACATTATTGTTAGAACATTAAACATTTATACAGTAATTATTCACTAAGGAAGCAAGAGACATATTAGGGTATATATAATCTGAATTTAGTGCTTAATAGTTTAAAGAAACATCAGCTTTATTAACAATCTTAATGATTACTCAATATACCTAAGCATGTCATCTGTACTGATTTTAATAAAAACTTTGAAATGACAGAACAAAATCAAAGAATCAGTTAGCATTTATATTTACTTTCCCTCTGAATAAATCTTATCATGACAATCTCCCACTAAAAAAAAAATCACAAGAATTAGGTGTTAGCACATAGTTGAGTGTGTGTCATTCCCAAAAGATGTTTACATAGATTCTTAGACATATTCCATGAGACATACTTGTCTTTATTTAACTCCTAAACTTTTAGAATAGCAAATGTTTAAATGACTGACAAAGAATCAATAATAATTAACTGGCATCAGTTAATATGACAAAAATTAGTAAAAAACATTATTTGTATAACACTTACTGTGGATAACAGGTCTTAAAAGTGAATGACTCAAAGGCAGAATTTAGATAGAGTTAGGTGTAAATATCTACCATAATAATAGGGTAATACTGAAACTCATAACTTCTTTGTTGTGTTATCACAAGTCATAGATATTACTGAGCTCTTTTCCTGTCACAAAGTGCTAACATGATTTTATAATAACTGAGAACATGACATCTGAAACATAAAATAATATCTAAGATACAATATGATGAAATGTAATTATAGTTCAATCCAAATTATTCACACATATATTGTCTAGGATTTAGTATAGTATTCACGTATCCTTACAGTTATTACCATTAGCCATAAGCATTTCCTGTAGATGTATAAGCCTATACTAAACACTTGCTAACTGCACAGGAAAATTATTTATAAAGATCTGTTTATAAAAACATCCAATATATTCACTAGAAATAGTGGCTATAATTAACTGTTTGCAAGAAAAAATAACATTTCTGTATATATTTGATTACAAAATATAGTCACTGTTATAAAAGGGAACAATGAATATGTTTGCAGACAGTGTAGCTCATAATTCTTATAAGGAAAGCCTACTATGCTATTTTAACCAATCAGAGTCTTGACATCCACAATTAGGCTTGCATATACACATTAGATGTAATGTAATCTGATCTGCTTGCAGATAATCATAACGTCACGAGCTATGTAAGAAAGCTTCACTTCTTAAATTTTTCCCGCTCAGCACGCTACACAGTACAGTTTCCTGACCTCACTCTAACTGTATCACAAAGTCTGCTTATTTACAGTAACAAAAGTAAGGTTTGACTGTCAGATACTTCCAATCAGTAAATTAACATTCAACACACAAGAAATCACCTCCAGACACCACAATCCATACAACACACATAAACAATCAGTGCCATACAACCTCCCCCATAACTAAACTATATAACTGGCAAAATCAGAACATCCGAACATAATCTTTTTAGAAACATTCTAAAAAAAAACACCTCTCCCATTGCAGAAAGACTTCCACATCCCAGTTAAAGCATCTAATTTATTAGGCAGAACAGTCCATAAATTCATGTCATCACTCTTTATTTTAAATACAAAGTAATTTTCTGTAGTAAACACTTACCAGGTACACCAAGCACAAACAATCCGTATCTCAGAGACACTCACACAGCTACGGACATCTAGCAATAAACCGCTGCTGCTAAGTAGATATACAAGAGATACATGCTTCTAAAAATACAGGAAACATAGTGTCTCTGCCAAATTCAAGTTGAATAGAGCAAGGTCCTTGCCAATGAGAGACAAAACAGTACTTTAACATTAAACTCTACAGGAAACATAACTTGTAACTGTTTAGAAACCTTGTGCCATAAAACATACAAGCCAGAGAGACCCAATTTATGTCAAAAGCCAGCAAACAGATTTTTGTTCACACAGGTACCGATATTTATTCTGAATCAATCAGAAATTATAAGTAATAAAGAAGCTAGTTAATATATCTTAAATCATAGATATGCCCTGTTATCCAATGTATCCAAAGCAGTTTTGATGAATTAATCTGAGCAGTGACTATACCTGTGTAATAACTTGGAATATTAAATCATAGATATGCCCTGTTATCCAATGTATTCAAAGCAGTTTTGATGAATTAATCTGAGCAGTGACTATACCTGTGTAATAACTTGGAAGAGCATTTAGCAGAGCAAAGGACTATATATTATTTGAAATAAAGCATATCATCTTAATGTCATAAAAGCAGAGATAGTTTACTGTTTAATTATATCACTCAATAAACCAGTAATATTGTACTAATATACTAAAAACATAAAGCAGTTATTTGATTTGTATATAAACAATAAAAGTTATAGAAATGAAAAAAAGGAAAAAGAAAAAAAAAACAAGGAAAATATTATCATGACATACCTTACTTGAACATTTAGCAAGTATAAAACAAATTAGAGTCAAGTTGTAGTAGATGCTTTGAGAGATTTAATGGGAACAGCAATCTTTGACTCAGTTTTTTGTTTTTTCTTTTTAACATCAGTCCAAGCAGATTCATCAGTAACTCTTGTGAAGATTAGAGGAAGATGGGTGAAGGCTGCCAGCCTAGTCAAATAGAATTTGATACATAATTCTATCATTTGTATAAATAAATGTAAAATACAGGCTTGTGTTCTTAAATTAAAGAAAACACTGTAAAATGTGAACTTCAAGATTGTTGCAACATTGTCATCTGCTGTAAGGAAAACCAAGCCAAGCATTTCAAATGTTCTTTGAAGTTACAATTATCTAAAAAAGTGGTGCTGAAGCAGCTGGCTGAGCACATTCTTTCTATTGTCTTAACTTAAGGAATAATTGTTAGAGTATACATGTGAAATGTCTTTTATTGTTGTAGTTTCCTGAGCAGGTGTTAGATTGCTAAATAATGCAGTTTGTGGCCTGGGAACTCCAGACTAAGTGTCAAAATGATGTAATGTGAATACTGGGAAAACCTAAATGTCAAAATGATGTAATTTGGGAGGGCCTTTGCAGAGCTGTTTGTTAGTGAGTTTAAAAAACATTGTTGAGAGAGAGACTGAAGCATTTTCTCTTGGACCATCAACCCCAGAACTGCTTATGCTCTATATATGCATGTAAGTAGGATTATAGCACTGTGTTTTCTCTTAAGAATAGCTAAAGATTAGAAAGTTAGATTAAGTGTTTTTCTTTGACATCAGACCTGTCCTACTGTATTATTTTAAGTTTCTGTGTGATCTCTGAACTCTTAGATATCTCTGTGGTGTAGTAGTATTGTCTTGTGTTTTAATTATTTATTATTAAATATTTTTAAAACCTTTACCCGTGGCTGGTTTGTGTAGAGACAAAGTAAGCTCTAGAGTTGTTGTTCTGTCTTTTGGCTTTTCCAGGTTAGGAGTCGCCACAGCGGAACTCCGGTCCGCTAATGATTGGCAGTAGATTTTTACGTACCGAGTTGCCAGCTCTGGCGCACAACCTTCAACGAAGGTAAGCCCATTCACGCATGTCTCCACACAGATGACGCTTTAGCTGAGAATCAAACAGGACAATGTCTTACTGTGAGGTGACAACGCTACCGCAGCACCACCACCGCACATTGCATATTTATAGAGTTCATTGTAATAAGCCACTCTAAAAAGCCTTAGACTGAATAGTCACATTACCAATTGGATAATAATATTGCACAGTAATAATTGGACACCCTTTCAAGGGCCTTTGGGTAGCTGATAATTGTTAGCTGGTGGTGGCAGAAATTACTACTGTATAGTCTGGGTAAAGGGGCACAGCTGGAGAATCTGTGTCAGCCTTTCCCAGGAGTGTCTGTGAAGTTATATAAATGCTTATCTCAAAGTGTGGGCGTGTGTCAGCTACCTGGGCAGGGACACGAAGCACTGGTTGGACAGAGTGGGTACTGGAGGTTAGCTTGCCAGCTAGGCTGAGATCTGGACCCTATAGCTGTGCCAGTGGGGAGTCTTATTGGGGACCTGGAGAGCAAGGGAGCAACCAGCCCCAGACTGACTGTGATCTTTGTGTGCACTTAAGGAAAATTGTACTTTACTGTGTGTGTTTTTTATCCTTTCCTCTTCTATCAGATGACCTCTCTGGTGTTAATGATGAGGATTGAGGCTCCTTGATTGCTGGGCCAGGGCACAGTTGTCACAACTCTCTTCAATGATGTAGATGCCCATTTCATGTCTTCAGGTAAGGAAATAATGTTATTGTTTTTAATAAAGACAATGGCTTCCTCTAAGGCATTAAATTATCTCATTTCATTCTGATATACAGTTTTTATTCTGGCAGGAAAAACAAGCTGAGTTTTGATGTTATTCTGCTTTAACAGTTTTATTAATGGCCAAGCTTTTTTCCTCTGTTCCAAAACCCTAGTAGAATAGTCATTGTCAAACCTAATTGGGTTTTGATTATATTTTAATGGACTTTTCCTCCAAGCAGATTTTAGGACTAACTCTTTGTCCAAATAATAAGTAGAGGAGGATGTTGACACTGGCTTTCCTAAAGCTCTATGAGCTCTTTCAATACCAAAGGACAGACCTTCCTTTAAGTCTAAGATCTCTGGAATCCAGGTGTTCAGGAAAGAAATGATATCTTCTCCTTCAGCTCTCTCAGGGATGCCAAAATCATTATATTTGACCTTCAGTCCTTGTTTTCCAGGTCATCCACTTTATTGAGAAGCCAAGTGTTTTGTTTAATGAGGAAATCCTTCTGGCTTTCTTCTTCCTTCAGTCTTCCATCAAGATCATTCAGGGATGATTCCAAGTTTGTTATTTTGGATTGATGCTGCTCTATAAGTTCCTTGAGAGAATCTGTTTGTTTCTGACAATTTTCCTTTTGTTTTTGTAAATTCTCTTTAAAATAATCCATTTTAGTGAGAGTTCTTTTAGAGCAGATGTCACAAGCTGCATTTCTTTTTTTAAAGCCATGTCAGAATGAGAAGTCTTCAAAGTGCTCATCTCCACAAACTATATATTCTCCTTTATAATTTGACAGGAAAAAAACTTTCATAAGTTCACCTAGATTACTAATAACAGTTTATACTTTCATTTATCAATTCTAATTATTTTTGCTAAAATATAATAAGTAATTTCCTGTTTTTTATATTAGTTTCATGGAGCTCTGAAAAACTGCTGCTATCAGTTGGCCATCTTGGCTCCGCCCCCTACTGGCTGACATCTTGAGTGCAAACTTCACCCCTCTCCCCTCCCACAAAGGACAAATCACAATACTAGCACACTGCCAGGCACCCAGTATTACTGCAACACAGGTTAAAACACCACTGTCCAAGGCCAAGAATACAGCTTCTAAGTGACCTAACAATATCCCTGGCTGTGTTCTACATGAATGACAGAGTGACCTGGCACCTCACCTGTGTGCACAGCCTCACCTCAGGCTTTGTCCCTACTGAATTGTGCACTGCTGCAGTCACCCCTCTCCACAAATGAGGTGTGACTACAGACCCTATGAAATACTGCCCAAACTGCGTGACAAGTCTGTTATGCAAAGCTATGGAATGTGTCATCATGCACCTAATAAACAGGGATATGGGAATCTGCAGACTCAGGATCCCACACAGTTTACTTTTGTGAAGGGTAAGTCATACCCGGTCATTCAGCCGGGTAAACTTGTTGGCGTCAGTCACCTGAGCTGTGGATAAAGGCAAGGTGCCACATACAGCCTACCTTGATCCACACAAAGCCTTTGATAACATTCCCCACTCAGGAATTATGCAATAACTCACTAAGCTAGGCATCAAACCCTATATCACTAGGTGGGAACAGAAGCACAAACACAGTGGTAGAATGGACATACTGCTGTCATACATTGAGGCAGTTGCAGATATCACTGGGTTTGTTGTAAGATCCTTCATGAGGAATATGATGTTGGCAATACCAATAGATGTGAGTATTTACTGACTGCATTCCACAGAGTCCACAACTGATTTACCAAGTAACGTAATGATACAATACATGCATGTGTGACTGCATATAACCTGTGATACCACCCAAGTATGAAACAAATACAAAGAGAAAAGATTGTTGTACTACCCATGTATACTCAGGTGTTTCATACAGTATACTCACACCCCTTGCTACTGTAATCACAGCACATAGAAGCATGTTATGTTATGTTATGTTATGTGATGTTGTTTGTCAGACACCCACATGAAGTCCTGCTCACAGTGAAGGAAAAGGGCCAACACCCACATGAAGTGCTTAGTTATAGGAGTGTGTTTCCATGAAATTGGCTATAGGAATGATACCACAGCTGTTCCACATGCAATGTGCAAGTGGGGGACTCCAGTTCTTGCACAGGCCATCAGCTGATCATGAGCATTACCTACAAAGGTCAAGCTGCTGCCTATGCAAAACAGATGTATTTTTCTACATCAACCAGAGAGGTGGGGAGAGAGAGAGAGAGTGAGAGAGAAAGAGAAAGAAAAGACGAAAGAAAGAAAGAAGGAAAGAAAGAAAGAAAAAAGAAAGAAAGAAAGAAAACAAACAAAAAGCAAGACCACCACAAGCAGACTACAAAAAGAAATCTGTGAGACACACGTGTCTACCTGTGAAATACAGCAACTGAAGCAGGCAAAAGAAAAAAATGGTATGTGAAACAAGTAATCATGTAATTGAATGTAGCAGGGGGTATGTAAAAGAGGTACATAGAAAGTTCAACAAATATTTCTCAACAACATTTGCTGTACTGATATACTGCTGATCAGAACCTATGGCCATAGCATCTGTGTCTGTCTGTAGAGACATAGAACACAGCTCACATCCCCGAGTCAGTCACATATGGCTACTACTGGAGTGTGGTTTGAACAATACTGACTGTGACACTCCTAGGCTAGCCACTGGGATGTTGCATATATCCATATGTTAATTGTGAGTACTAGTATGATATACATGTCTGCATCAGAAATGTGAGGGACCTGTAGAGGGTATTTGCATAGTGAAATACTGTTGCAGCTGTGTGTGTTGAACTGCATATGATATAATGAGCTCATACCATTCAACTGTCCAGTGTTATGCACACTGACCATATGTGTGCCTTGTGCCTCAGGTTTGTAGTTATGTACTACAACAGTTGTGAACACTGGCATTACATCTCATTACATTTCATTTGGGTGTTCCCGTTAGGGGTTGCCACAGCAGATCATCAGTCTGTATGTCTTTCAGCCCTCTGCATCTTGCGCTTTCACACCAATCAGCTGTATGTCCACTATCAACACATACATATACCTTATCTCAGGCCTTCCATCTTTCCTCTTACCCAGCAGCCTCATACTTTCACAAATATACTCAGCATACCTACTCATCACATGTACAAGCAAACATAATCCTGCCACTCTCTGCCTCTGGTCCCAAGCCATCCAACCTGGGCTGACCACCTAGCATACATGTTCCTACTTCTGTACACCCACATCACACCTAGTTCATAGGTTCATAGGTTCATAGGTTTATACTAGGCTATCTGCCCGAGGGCATTTACAAGTCTAGCCCATAGTTTTGTGGCTTACGCCACCCCTTTAGTATGGGGAACTATACCCATTATTTTGCTGTGCCTCTGTCGAGCAGTGACACTGAGGTAATCCCTGGGATATATCTGCGATCTCCCATCCATTGGTCAAGATTTCTCTTGAACAAGGCCAGCGAGGTGCTCTGCCTCACATATACCGGGATTTTGTTCCACAGCATAGGGAGTCTTTGGGTGATGAATCTATCCCTCCAGCACATCCTATTAATAGCCGTGTCGAGGTTTAAGTCTCCCGCCCTTGTGGCTCTGACGGATCTAGATTTATTGAGGTGAAGCATATTCATCAAATCTGGGTTTGACATGGCCTTGTATGTCAGGCACAGGTCACCTCTGAGCAAGCGGCGACTGAATAGAGCTGAAGTTCTTTCAGTCGGGCAGCATAGGACAGATTTTTGAGACCCTTTATCCTTTTGGTGAGGAACTTTTGTGGCCTCTCCATCTGCTGCAAGTGTCGGGTCAGATACATTCAATGGGGCATTGTACTCAATCATTGGTCTGATGAGTGATGAGTACAGGGAAACTATGACCTACCTTGATCTAGATGTGAATCCCTTCATGATAAGGTGGGCAATGTAGAAGGTCTTCCTAACTACTTTAGCTACATGGGTGTCGAATGACAGGCTACTGTCAACCTGGGTCCCCAGGTCCCTAATAACTTCTTCTGTGCTCAGTGGATTGCCACCTATGAGGTAGCTAGGGTAACCTTGTTTTTCCTGAAGGGTATGACTATGCATTTTTGGCATTTAACTTTAGGCCATGGCTCTGGCACCAGTTATCCGTTTCTGTGAGACCTTTCTGAAGGATATCTGTGTCAGATGTGTTTCGACTACGGCGCCCAGTTTGCAGTCATCTGCAAACTTTGTCAGCCATAACCCTCCTGTGTTTGCTTGTACTGAGAAGTAGATGCCAAACAAGAGTGCCCAGGACTGAGCCCTGTGGGACACCACTTGTGACAGGCTTAGAGTCTGACATGGCGCCAGCAACTCTGACCCTGTGGGTTCTGTCGCTCAGCCAGTTTGCAACCCATCTTGTGATGTATGGGTTAACATTTAAGCTGATGAGTTTTTCAATGATACCCAGTGGGGTATTGTATCGAAGCTTTAAGCCAGATCGAGGTATGCTGTATGGACTGCTTTTCCCTCATCAATGGCTTTGGTGACTGTTTTGAAAAGTCAACCAAGTTTAAAGGCATGATCTGCCTTTGACAAAGCCAAACTGGGTTGGATCCAAAGTCTGCAAATTCCCTATGTCGTTGTTTATGAGATCCATTATGATCCTCTCCATGGCTTTGCAGATAAGGCTTGTCAAGCTAATGGGCGGTAATTTCCTGGGTGGAGGCACCGCCTTTATGAAGTGGGACCACTGTCGCAGCCACTCCTGGGTAAGGTACGTATCCAGAGGTGAGACTATGATTAAACAGCTGTCCTAGCTGTGGGTTTAATTCCTCGTTGGGTTCGTGGAGCACACAGCCGGGGATGCCATCAGGTCCCATGGATGCTGTGTTTTTTGCTTTGGAGAGAGCAGTTCTCACTTGGGCGTGCAAATCTTAATGTCATAAACTATGTCATAAACTGACGTGCAAATCTTAATGTCATAAACTATGTCATAAACTATGCCACATCCACCTCTGAATCCTGCCTTATTTTTCAATGCCACTGTCTACAGCCCATATAATACAGCTGGGCTCCCCACCCTTTTGTAGACCTTCAATGTCACTCTTAATGGTACTTGTCTGTCACAAATCACACCTGACACTCCTCTCCACCACCTGCATCCTGCCTGCACTCTCTTCTTTACCTCTTCCCCACACTCCCAATTACTCTGAACTGTTGTTTTCAAGTATTTAAGTTTATCCATCTTTGCAAACTGTACTCCCTGCATCCTCACCATTCTTCCATCCTCCCTCCCATTCACACACATATATTCTGTCTTAGTCCTGCTGCCCAACATTCCTCCCTTCTCTAGACCATACGTCAACCTCTCCAGGGTCTCCTCAACCTGTTCCCTACTCTTACTACAGAATACAATGTCATCTACAAACAGCACAGTCAACAGGGACCCCTGTCTGATCATGTCTTTCAAGCTGACCATCACCACTGCACATGAAAAGGACTCGCAGCTGCTCTCTGATGTACTTCCACCTACACCTTAAATACACCTGTCACTCCCAAACCAGAACTCACTACTGTCACAGTAGCCTTGTACTTATCCTGTAGCATTCTTACAGATTCCTCTGCCACTCCTGATCCCCTCATACAATACCATAACTCCCCTCTAGGCATTCTGTCATATGTTGTTTGTAAGTCCACAAACACACAATCCAGCTACTTCTGACCTTGTCTGTACATCTCCATCAACCCTTTCTTAGTAAACATTACATCGGTACTGATCTTTCCTGGCATGAAACCATACTGATGATCAATAATCCACACCACCCTTCTTAACCTAGCTTCCATCACTCTTTACCATTATCTCATGCTGTGACTGATCAATGTTATCCCTCTGTAGTTGCTTCAGCTGTGCACACCACCATTATTCTCATGATCAGTACACAAACACATTTTCTCCACTCCTCATGCATCCTCTCACTTTCCAAGATCCCAGTAAACATTGTAATTCACAACACCACTGCCATTTCTCCTAAACAACTTCATATGTCCACAGGTATGTCTTGTGGACTAACAGTCCCCCTTTGTAGCTATCCTTACTTCCTCCTTGATAATCTGTTGCACTTCCTGATTCACCAAACCCACATCATGCAACTTCCTCTCTCTCTCATTCTCCTCATGCAACAGACCATCAAAGTACTGTTTCCATCTGCTGTACACACTCTCCGTGCTTCTGAGTACCTTTCCCACATTATCCTTAATCACCCTTATTTGCTGCACATCCATCCTATCTACGTTCGACTGTCTAGCCAGTTGGTACAGGTCCTAGTCTCCATCTTTGGTGTCCAACTTTACATAGAACCATTCCGACGCACCATCCCTAGTCTTTGCCACCACTCTCTTTGGCATGCACCCCATCTCCTTATACTCCTGTATAGTTGCTTCATGTGTCTGACAATCCCATTTCTCCTTTGCTAACCTCTTTCACTGTATAAATGTGTGAATGTTCCTAACACTCACTGCCACACTCCTAGCCATTCCCCTCTCTGCCTGCCATAGGAGCATTGCACATCCTCCAGGGTATGACTGTAAATGCAAAAGCTACCCAAATATCAAATGACGTACGTGTGTTACAGCAATGTGAAGACAGTGTCACTAATGTTGGTCCATAGCCCACCATGTGTATGTATGGCAGCCTCCACATGTTGCCCCCTACCAGGTTGACAGGTATGACTGAGCAACAAAAGTGTTATGACAGTGTGCCATACTGACATAGAACAGAAATGTATAGTAGTTATTACCTGTGCAGATGTATGCATGTATGGGTAGGTGTACCTGGCGGCCTCATAACACCTGATATGGGATACAAAACAGCATGTAACTGAGCTGTACATGTTGTACACGTGTGTAAACATTAATGTCTGTGCATCCAACAGAGTCACACTTCCTCAGCTAATGGTTGTTGCATTGCCCTGACACAGATATGGGTACTGCCATATGCAGGACTATCATGTAGGAAATAGAGAGGTGTCCAACTGTGTTATGACCTTGTGTCCATGCCTACTACAAACATTGATATGACCACCCACATAGCTGTACGGCCTCAGCAATACCTAACTTGTACAACCTGTCTCAACCAAAGTACAGTAAATCCCTTTTCTGGCCAGCAGTAGTATACAAAGCACATATTGGGATGCTATATTGGTTGTACAGGGGACAGTAGGTGCAGGCACCAACTGATCAGCATGTCATCCTTTGTCTGGATGACCATAGTAGGTCACAGGTGGATTACTGTAAGGCTGACTATGAGTATAAATGGGGCACTTCCACTGAGGGCAACCAGAAGGCCATCTTCACATATGTCTGCAGTTTCATAGGCAATAACCCAGACCACCTTGTAATGGAGGTCAATCATAGCACATACACACACACCATCACTACAGCCAACCTGCTGCAGACACGTTTAGGTCAAACATTACCCCCCTGGCTCAACATCAGTATAGGTGGATATGCATACAACATGCACCACTACCCTCATCATCATGGATCAGGTGCAAACCACCCAGTTAAATGTAAAACTAGCAAGTCCCCTTGGGGACTGATAACATTACAGTCTGCATCCTACATGAACTCAGACATATGCTTCCAGCTCCATTACATACTGTATGCAAGCCAAGCCTGTGCAGCTTTGACAGCCCATCTGCATGGAACACAGACACTGTCACCCCTCTTCACAAGTGTGAATGGTGGTTAATGAAACGTACTGGCCCTCATAGGGGGGAATATGACAAAAGAGGACCAAGAGTACAATGCATGTTCATACAGTGCTGCATCTCATGTTTTTGTATACAGTGTGCATTGTTGATAATTAGTCATGTGCTGTCTCTGTAAAGAAATATGTGCAATGTCTGAGGTCCTGTGATGTGTTTCCCCGTTTATGTCTACCAGGTGCTATGCCAAGGCAGCCAGACTACAATGACTAGGAGACTTCAGCCATAACCGAGGCCATCCTGCTGAACTATACCATCCTTTTTGGTCGGGGTCTCCAAAACCAGCAGGAGTGGACTGCACTGTGAGAAGAAATTGTCCAAAGTGTCAACAACTTGGGCCACCATGGCCACACGTACGATCAGGTACGTCATAGAGCAACTGACCTGATTCGGCATGCCCGGGAATGGGCTGCTGCTGTAGCGAGGGACTGTTCCACTACTGGTGGGGGGCCAGCTACACAGTCCCCTCTTACAGCAGTGGAGGAGCTCCTTGCCAACCTTGGGGTAGCCCCCACAAAAAGATCTATGCAAGAACTTTCAGTCATGGAGGTGGGTGGAACCCAGGCTGCAGGCAAGGAGCATCCAGGTAAGCCAAAAGTGCACTTCAATGTACTGAGATTGCATTACAACTGTGTTCTATAGAGTCTTGAAATGCATATGTCCGAGTAAAATGCTACCACCATAACCACTATATCACTCCCACTACTAAAATGGTACTAACATCTTCCTCATTCATTGTCTCCAATATGGTGCCCCACTTCTTACCAACCTTCAATCTTTTCTAAAAACAAAGCTATCCTCCTGTTATGAGAAAATGTCTAAGTTTGCTACCAGCTATAAATCCAGATGCCACCACTACAATGCCCTACACAAACTAAATTTGCTTGGACTTACCAAGCAACTTACCTATATTCAACTTACTCATGCTCATAAACTCATCTGTAATCCCTCTATTCACTCCTCCCTTGCATCTCCTTTCAAAATGCAGATAACAAGCAGACTTCTAAGATCCAATAACCAGAATTTTCATTAACTGCTTGAACGTATGGCATACAGGAGGCAGCAGCCATGCGAAGGTATCTCAGAACCATGATCATCTGGGCATGCACGTGGCCATGCACCATCACGGTCCTGTATGGGCAGTAACACCATCACTAGTGAGGGTGGTGTGATGTCCACGCCAAGATGTGGCAGGCTATGGACACGTGGTCCTGGATGGTCCCAACAGAGTCGCGGATCCAGCAGACATACGTTACCATCAGGGAGCAGTACTATCTCCGGCCTTTCTGGCATTGTCACTGGTGGTGTCCATGATACCCTTGACAGATACAGTTCCTGTGTCCATGGCAGGAGGTGGTGAACTGTACACCCTGCCATGTACGGGCACAGCTGTCCAGAAAACATCAGTGTAGGGCAGCCACATGACATGTCTATGCACACACACACACACACACACACACACACACACACACACACACACACACACACACACACACACACACACACACACAAAATCACAATAAACTCACCTCCACACACACACACATGCACCACACCTGCACAGGCCATGCCATTCCCATACCCCAAACACACACCATACTGTCAACCAAATAGCACAGCCTAGGGCTCTGGCAAAACCATGCAACACCCTGTGGATATGATGAAACCTGTGCCCAATCCCTGACATCCAAAACATCGATGCAGGGGCATGCAAATATGGGTCTGATGCACAGGGTGAACTTAATAAATTGTATGTAGGTAATGCTGTGTAGGGTGCTGTCATCTGGCATTTGTAAGGGGTACACATCAGAGTGTGTGTACAGTTTAAGCCATGATGCATTATTGCTATTCTTAATGCTGACTGAATGTGTTCTCACATGCTGTATCCTGTTTGTGTTCTAGGCCTCTTTGTGTCATCAGGATGTGGCCCTGCAGCAAGACCAAGGGGTATGGCAGTGCGTAACACATCAACCATGTCATAGGCAAGGTACAGCTGTATCTCCATGAATTTCACAGGTCTGTGCAACAGTGATTGCATATGCCTCACAGATTATAGGGCTGAGGGTTGCATATGGGTTTATGGTGATTGACAACATCTGTTTCAGAGTGGAGAATGGTAAGTGTGTTGGTTTGGACACACCTCCGTTTGCTAATAACCACACTCCCAGGGGGTATTCATCAAATGAAAACACTCAGATTACAACATACACACACACACACACACACACACACACACACACACACACACACACACACATTTCACAGTACTGAGATCCATTGGTTCATAGCTTCATAGGTGTAAGGCTAGGCCAAGGAAATATCCTGGCATCAGGACACATGAAAATAGTCCCTAGAGTGGCTAATGAGTATACTCACTGGAGTGAACCACAGGGGTGGGTACTGTATTCCCCATCCACTCATCCAGATGTGCATTGTGGATGGCCAGTGATGTGCATTACTTCACATGTATGTGATTTATATTCCATGCCATGGACAGTGTCTGGGTTGTGAACTTATCCCACAAGCACATCCTTTGGAGTGTGGACGTGTGCTTGAGGTATCTGGGGCATGTTCTGTGGACAGATTGGGATCTTCAGATGTAGCATTCCTGACACAGTTTGGTGAGACATGGCTGTGTAACTCAGGCAGTGGTTGCACCTACATAGACAGTATGATGCAGGGATTCAATGGAGTTATAGGAGTCTGTCCATACACGGCATGTGTGTAAGGCCTGGTGGTATCTATGTGGGGTACATTTTTGCAGCCTCTACAGTTGCTGCAGGTGTCCAGTGATGTACATCACAAAAGGGCCACTGTACATATTGATTGGGCTACTATGAGTATGGTACAGGGTGACCATGTCCTTTTACTTGCTGGATAACACACACTTAGTCAGGTGATATAACACATTGAAGTACTTTCTGATGCCAGTGGCACTGTTGTGGTCAACAGACAGCTCAATGTCAACCCATGTTCCCCATTATGTTATAACAATATTACTGTTCAGTGGACGACCAGCAATATATGACTTCATGTGAGCCATGGTATTCACAAAGGTAATGGTGGCACATTTCCTGGCATTGAGGTAATGTCCATGGTTCTGACAACAGTCATATGTATCATAGTGGTCTTTGTGCATGATGTAAACATCACACAGGGTCCACAGGGTAAATGATACTGGCCTGCACAGCAGAACTTATGAGCATCTGCAGCATCTGGCCACCCACCTCATCTGCCATGTGAGTCAATGGGTGGCTGCTGTAGCGAGGGTCCAGCTAGCCACAGGTGGGGGCCCAGCCGTACAGCCCCCACTGACAACCACCAAGGATCTCCTCACCAAACTTATGGCACATGCCCTAGCACAAGCCATGATGGTGAGGGAAGCATTATGGAGGTGGGTTGCACACACACACACACACACACACACACACACACATACACACACACACACACACACACACACACACACACACACACACACACACACACACACACACACACACACACACACACACACACACAATGAGGAGCGTGCAGCTAAGGGCCCAGTGAGGATTAGCACAGTAATGTATCAGACATACATGCATCTTATTGTATCTACATGCATGTGTCAGGTCCGACTGCAGTTGTGGATGGGGTTTTCTAATGCACAGAGTTGCACATCTATGGTGAGTACAGGACATTGTGTATTATTGTGGTTAGTACTGTAGATGTGCAGACATGCTGAATCCATCCTGTACCAAGGCCACATGTGAGTCTGCTGACAATAACTCCTTCTCACAACTACCTAGGACCCTCTGGACTGCATATGGGACTGCACCCTGAAGCTGGTCAGTATGATATTGTTCTGTTGTTGCCTGGCAATACCCCAGGCATGTGAAGCGCATGCAATTTACCATGCACACAGCCATCAGTAATACCTATGTTGCTTTATGTAATAGCTATATTACTTGTTGTGCATGTTCACTTGTGCTGGGGTTAACTGTATTGCATCACAGTGGCAGCAATGAGGCCTATCTGATGTGAATTCAACATTCCTGTAGTATACCTCACAACTTGTCAGTGCCAAGATATCCGGACAGAGGCTAGTCAAATGGGCTGGACAAATGGCCTAAGGTAGCATCATGCGTGACACATTAGTGGTATACAGTGGATATAAATTGTGTACACACTCCTCTTAAAATGCAAGGTGTTCCTGTTACATACTAATTAGGACCACAATATGGCAGTCCACATCTCTTCCAGCCTATAATGTGACCCATAACAGGAACACTTCACTTGTAAAACCATGCATCTGGACTCATGTATTGCACCTACAAGGCTGGTCACCTGTGAGGGCAGCAGACATCATATCAGCATGATGTTTCAGTCAGGTATGATACCTCATGCTGTGATATGTGTCAGTACACTCACTGTGGCCTATTTGGCTATAATATCACATACATGGGCATTGTTAAGGCACGCAGACCACTTACAACCATGTATAGGTTGCAAACATATGGATATTCCAGACACATCTGTACAGAGGACTGCACAATGGTTTAACCCTACTGCATGTAAGGCAGATGCTGTTACCAGGCTATATAAAGTAATGGCAGTGGGAGATGGTCACCACTCATGTATGGTATACACATCAAAATGGTATAAGCCACACAATCTATGATCCTCACACACACACAAACAATTGCCAGCATTAGGATTAGAACTCCTGCTGATCTAGGTATTCCTACTATAGTGCTATGCAGTTATCAGCCACACCACAGAGCTTATATATTTCCACTCTTCCAAAGGTATTACTAAGGTGGATGAGATCAACAGGACTACTAAACTGGAGTGAAGGGAAGTGTAAAAGGTGGTACACAGGTCAAAAATGGTATAAGCCAGACAGTACATGACACACACGCACACACACACACTTGCCAGTATTGGGATTTGAACTCCAGTCTATCTAGGTATGTCTACTACAGTGTTACACAGTTACTGTATGCACTACAGAGATTACTGAACTATCACATGGCCAAAGCTGCTAGTAACTGCACGGTTGTGGTAAAGTATTACAGGTGGTAGACAGTCTGCCTTCTGTTCCACCCGTACATCATGTTAGTTCTTCCTGTCTTGCACGTCAACTAGCATTATGGCTTGGCACTTCACCAGGTAATTGTATCAAGACATGTGGCACACCTGGGAGCTGTCAGCAGTACTTGTTCATCGCAGACATAGCCCTGGTACTTACTAGTTATGTCCACCCCTCCTGGCATGTTTGTAGGGTGGTTATCTGTGCTTTCACCCATTAACCTGGGGCATCTGTCCATTCTGAGGCACCGTTGCAACTGCCTCATGTACACAGACAACCCTCCCCTCTAAACTCCAAACACTCAGACCTGTTAGGGTTCATAGGTTCATAGGTTCATAGGCTGGTACTAGGCTATCAGCCCTAGGGCCTATACAAGCCTAGCCATAAGATTTATCTGGCTATTTCTTCCCAGAATATTTACTTCCCTGGTCCTCTGTCTAGCAGGGTGACTGACGTGATCCCCAGCGTGAATTTCCTATCTCCCATCCAGTCATCAAGGTTCCTTTTGAAGAGGGCCAAAGAGGCGCTCAGCTTGACATGTATGGGCATTCTATTCCAGAGTATGGGGAGTCTCTGGGTCAGGAACCTATCCCTCCAGCATGTTTTGTTGATTGTGATGACCAGGTTTAGATCCCTGGAGCATGTGGCTCTTCAGGACTGGGATTTCATTAAGTGTAGCATGTCCAACAGCACTGGGTTTGACATGGCCTTGTATGTTAAGCAGAGATTGCCTCTGAGTAGGCGATATGCGATAGAGTATAGATGGAGTTTTTTTAGACGGTCAGCATAGGGCATCTGCTTTACACCTGTGATTCTTTTAATGAGGTATTTCTGTGGCCTTTCCAGTTGTTGCAGATGTCTTGTGAAGAACATACCAAACAGGGCATTGTACTCTATAATGCATCTAATGAGGGATGAGTACAGTGGGACAATGGCCTCCTTTTTTCTGGATGAAAAGCCCTTAGTGATGAGGTGTGCCACATAGAAGGATTTCCTGACTGTTGTGGCTATGTGATTATCGAAGGTGAGACCACTGTCCACCTGTGTCCCTAAGTCCCTTATCACACTTTCAGTGTTTAGTGTACTGCCACTTATGTGGTAATTCATGGGTATTTGGTTTTTCCCAAAGGAGATAACTATAAATTTCTTGGCATTGAACTTGAGCCCATGGCTCTGGCACCAAGCATCTGTTTCTGTAAGGCCCTTTTGTAGAATAGCCACATCATTTGGGGATTCAATAATGGCTCCCAGTTTGCAGTTATCTGCAAACTTTGTTAGCCAGAGTCCCTTAGTGCTGGCCTGTACTTCAGAGAAATAGATGCCAAACAAGAGCGGTCCCAGGGCTGAACCCTGAGGTACTCTGCTTGTCACTTGTCTGGAGCTGGATTTTGAGTCGGCTACTTTTACAGTGTGGGTTCTGTCAGTAAGGCAGTTGGCAACCCATGGAGTGATGATAGAGATTAATGCCCAGCTTAGTAAGTTTATCTATGATTCCAGAGTGGGGGATGGTGTTGAAGGCCTTGACAAGGTCCAGATAGGCTGTTTGGACCTCCTTACCCTTGTCCACGGCTCTGGAGACTGATTTGAAGAAGTCAGTCAGGTTGAGCAGACAAGATCGGCTCTTTACAAAGCCAAACTGGGTGGGGTACAGTGTTTTAAGGTTGCCAATGTCTTTGTTTATAAGTTCCATGATAATGCATTCCATGGCTTTGCAGATCAGGCTCGTCAGACTGATGGGACGATAGTTCACGGGATCTAAGGTGGATCCCCCTTTGTGCAGTGGGATAACTGTAGCTATGCACCACTCAGTGGGCACAAAGCCCCATATATCACCCAATGTGGACATATGCACTCTCCAGCAAAGACTGGACTAGGAGGAAATGAGTATATGATCAACACCTGCACCACACCATATGGAACACGTAGCTCACCATGATACCCACTCTGACAGCCATGACATACAGTGTAAAGCCACACACCCACCTTCCCAGAGGCACTCAATTGACATTTACCCCAAACAGTACAGACCAGCAAGACAGACACTCACTCAGACACCACAACTTGGAACATGCCAAGGAACACATATTTTAACCTGCACAGTGTGCCCCTCAACCTAAGTTCCTAAGCCTAACCACCTTGCACAATACAGTGATCAGGGGTAACTCAGTACTGAGGCACACACATATCCCAATCACTAAGTTGAATATGGAACAGGTAACAACCAAATATCTATCACATGAACAGCATCCAACACATGAGATAGCCAGTCATGGCACTCCACAACAACTACAAGTATCACTCTATATCCATGTGGGTGTGAATGACTTGGGACACACCTCCCTGGACTGCATGACAAGAGACATGGTTGAACTCTCAGATTATGTGGTCCAAGCAGGTGTAACAGTAGCCCTGGGCAGTGTACCACTGTCACCCAGAATGAATCTGCGGTACTATCAACAGATTGACTGCTACATTGGCTTACGTGTTATGTGTCATTCTCAGGGAATCCAGTACCTCTCTGCTTGGGATGGCATGATTGACAGAACCCAATGACTTGCAACATATGTCCTACATCTGTCACCCCTGGGTTTTCAGGTACTAGCTAAGTGTCTTGCCACCCCTATGATGCCTTATTAGGCAGTGTTCCTAATGTTACCACCATAACAGCTACACATGTATGCAATCTGAGGGTCATGCTGCTCAGCAGTAGACATCTAATTGTCAGGATGCAGTCACTCATAGCAGTCGTTGGAGTGGAGGACACGTCTGCTGTAATGGAGAGGTGACTCACATGTATGTGATTTACATTCCATACCATGGACAGTGTCTGGGTTGTGAACCTATCCCACAAGCATGTCCTTTGAAGTGTGGAAGTGTCCTTGAAGTCTCTAAGGCATGTTGTGTGGACAGATTGGTATGCAATAACCACCAAAGAAAAGTACAAAACTCTATTTGTAATACCACAAATTGGTATCTTCTGAAGTAGCATTCCTGACCTTGTTTGTTGAAACCTGGCTATGTAACTGAGGTAGTGATTGCACCTACATAGACAGTATGATATGGGGATTCATTGGCGTTATTGGCATCTGTCCATACAGGGCATGTGTATAAGGCATGGTGTTCCCTTTCTGGGGTACATTTGCAGACTTTACAGTTGTTGCAGGTGTCCAGTGGGGAACATGGTAAAAGAGCCACTGTACACATTGATTGGGCTACTGAGGGAATGGAACAGGGTGCCATGTCCTTTTACTTGCTGGATAACAGACAGTCAGGAGATGTAACACATCAAAGTACTTTCTGATGTCAGTGGCACTGTTGTAGTCAACGGACATGTAGTCCATTGCAATCACACCGTGGGTACTATCTGTGAAGCAATTATCAGGAGAACTACCAGTATAGTGGTTGCTGCCTAGCCAAGTGTGTTTGCAAATGATCCGTGGGTAGAGAGTGGTCTCTGAGTATTAGAAGGGTTGCCTATATTGTTCACTAATCCATACTGTCACATAGTCATTCCACATGGCAGTAGACATTTAGGGCTGTGGATTGTGTACACCAGCCTCTATGGTGTTTGA